>NC_071087.1:144863497-145163497 GCF_027358695.1 Spea bombifrons
GCTCTGCAATGATGAAAAGCCTGTATTAATTTAACCTACAGATTTCATTTGTTCTGAGCGGGAGAAACAATATAAATCACTTTTAAAATCATTAAATCCTGACTTAAATTAATAAAGTCATAATTAGGGCATTATGCTGTGTTTGTTATGGAAGTGGCAGGGCGAGTTGCTTTAATTACGGTGTGTAATAAAAGGAGCAGAGTGCGTAGTATACCCCAATCAGGGCTGTCAGCCACGACTGAGCTAAGCTGCTGGGCCTGGCGGCGGGTTACAGCGTAATGGGTGCTCGAGCCTGGCTACCTGCCGAAGGTGGCGAACGGAACAGATCGAAGGCACGAGAAGCCCTAGGATTCAACATTAAAGATGCCGTTCCACCTACTGTAACAGATGTATAATTAAAGGCAGCAATAACGTATTTTGATGGAAATCAATCGTCCGAAGAAAGAATAAAAGGACAGATCTGCTGATGTTAATTTGGTAAGCCTGCTAGAGACCAAAATTAATGTTGTCTTGGTGGAGCAGCATATCTTAAAAATAAATAGATAAAACAGTAACGTACAATCTGCTAGAAAGTCAAACACTTCTCTTCATTGAGAGGGTTTGCTTTATAGAATGTTGGCCATAATTACTTTTATTGTCAATTGTTTAGAAGCATGACTTGCTCGAGACGAAAGGGCTTAATTTTCTGACAAATTATATTATATATATAGCACTTCCAGACATTCATAAATGGACGAGGCCTGGATTTTGCCTTTGATTGGGTATTCCTATCTAAAGAGATCTATATCACCGTCATATCTAAAAACATTTACGTGGACACTTGATGCTGGGGAGAGATGCATCCACCGTCATTAATAGAAAATAGCACGAAGATTTAGAAGCCAACTAGACAAATCTAGCAGCCATGGCTACTTGGCTCCTGAGATGTGTCCAGTTGCAAACACAGCAGGTAACCGAGTCAGTACAGATTAGAACGCAGTCTACGTCACGCATGTATACACTTACCTGTCATTTTTACTTTTCTTTGGCTTCTTTACCGTTTTTTCCTCATTTGAGTCTTCCTCGTCTTCACTGGCCGAGCTGTCTTTGCTGTCCTCGCTGCTGCTTTCCTCCTCATCATTACTGTCCTCTTCACTATCAGATTCATTTTCTAGCACATAAAAAAAATAACTAAACATTACGATCCTGGATAACCAGATATTAAATAATTGAACAAACTCATCAAAGTGCCCCAACATGGAGGAGCAGACCTCTAAAAACTTTAATAGATACATATCTCCAAAGCCACCAGTGCCCTGCTAACACATGGAAAGCTATTGTTTAATCTTGTAACAAGAATCAATAAAACCTATATTCATTACTCTGACTGATAGCAAAACATCTTGTGGAAATAAAAATGGTTTTCACAGAACTGATCAATACACATAGAATGACAATGGATTTGACAATACATGCTAACCGAAAGACCCGTTGTGTATATAATTATTATTACGGCATTAAAGTGAGCCCTTCATCAGAAAAATACTTTACATTAATCAGCACACAAGGCTTTGTGTTATGTTTTTTTTTTTTGTTGTTTTTTTTTTACTTAGCAGCTTGTTATTTTTATGTTATTTTAAATAATTTAATCCAAAACTCATTATGCAACTGTAGTTCGCAGCAGGTATATATCACACGGATATTTCCTGTTTTCTGCAGAAACCTAATAATAAAGAAAAACGCAGTCACATAAAACCAGCAACACACCCGCGCACGCAGGGAAATTTTAAGTTCAAGTTACAAGACGGATGATGTACAAAAAAAAACACTTTATATCTTAAAATGCTCCTGTCTGTCATGGCCCCCTATGTTTCCATATTTTAGGGCAACACCATTTAACTCAGAGACAGCACTTGGTTACTAACCTAGCAACTGCCTCCCAACATCCCTTTATCAGTTCCCATTTCTAATCATCCCTGCACTCAAACCTGCGGGTCCCCGTCTATTGCCAGAGGGGCAACCTTAGCCTTTCAATTACATACATTATGCTTTGCCGTACAGAAGGGTAGGCACCTTAAATATTTTTCAAATAAAAAAATTCTATATCACGTATAAAAGAATTAACACTAATAATTATTTCTTAAATGTTCTTTTAAGGCTCGACACCTTATTAGGGGTCAGATTTTGATAGCTATTATATTGCTCATTATGTAGAAGGAAATGTCGAACAAGATCCTGATCAGCCTAGTTCACTTTTACCACAGTAAACATCTAACGTGCGATTCTCACTGGTAATGCTCGAGGAAGCCCAAGGAGATACATTAAGGTTATTTGATCCACTTCTTTTCATCCACGCAAAGCAATGTAAATCGCTGTGTTCTCATCTGTAACGCAAGCCATGAACAATCCGGCTAAGATTTCACAGCGAGATGGGAAGCGTGACTGTTTTTGTAGTATAAATGGAGGAATACTACGTATACAGATGTGTGCGAGCCGACTCTTTCCTCATTTGTCTGATCAGTGGGGAATCGGCACACCGCCCATCCAATGCCGCAGGTGGGGTTCTTTCCCCAAATCCAAAATAGACTTTTCTTTCAGTAATAAACTGTGTAAAGTCACATAAGTCAGGACATTCCTGATAGACGCACTTACCACTGGTGGCTGCAGATTCATTGTCCTCTTCGGATTCCGAGAAAAATTTCTCAGCGTCTTTCTCTTTCTTTGGTTTTGCCACCGACGTGTCCCATCCTTTAACCTGCAAAAAGAAACAATTAGTCTGCTTCGTTATAATGAAATAAACATACTAATTCAATCTTGACTCCTAGGTTTCCATAACCTTGAGTCTATACATTAAGATTGTATTTATTATATGGGCATAAACTTTATAATCAACTGGATTGATTACTCCTGGACTTCAAGCTCTGGAAAAGGGCTGTCCAACAGGGGCAGACTATGCAGAATTGTTTCATATTTCTGCTATAGCGGTGATTCCGACACTATAGGAGACGTATAGAACATTCTTTTATTTGAAGTACTAGTACAGAAGAAGAGTAATTTAGGTAGAGGGAAAAAAGACAAGTGCATCAAGTTGAATATTTTTGGTCATCCAGAACAAGGTACATAAAAAAAACCCCCACAACTTAAAATCAACAAAATAATTTCCAATTGTGTCTCCAAAACAGCAACCCGATTGCTCTCTGGACCAATGAGAGGCCCTGTTCTTGCAAACGTACAATCTATTAACTAATATCCATTAGGTTAAAATAAATTTACAGCATAATCTGCTCCACTGATCTTGGCAATAAAAATCTGGGGCATGCCTGCCTCTTTAAAAGGTTCTGTTCTACATTATTTTATATTTTGTGTTTTTTTGTGTTTAACCCCTTAACAAAAACACAGAAACTTTTTTTTCCAGCTTCTATGACCACCACTGACTGCTTTTGTGTAACATGAAAATGAAGTGTACCTAGCCAAAATTACGAACAAGGCAAAAAAACAATAAATTAATGAATTTCTTTTGGGTGGTGTTGTCCATTAAGTAGATCAATGTCCCTAATAGTATATTTAGTTATAAAAGTATTTCATTTGGGACAGAAAACACCTACTGGTTCAATAACTTCCACATTGCGCACGGAGGGATCGGGGGACACCTCCGGCCAGTCCGATAACTCCAAGTAACCCGTGGCCTTGCTGTTCAGGGTATGTGACAGGGTGCCGAGCTGAAAGCGGTCTCTGTCTATTGGAAAAAAGAAGAAGAAAGAAAAAAAAAAAATAAGCTACCATTTGAATAAAATGAAAAACATGAGCCTTGGAACAGAACGTGCAGCCATAATCAAGACAAGAGATAATTGCAGTTACATTAGCTTGAGTTCCAGGGACTAAACATAAACTAGGAAGCTCTTTATAGGTCAAGGAGATTATTTCAATCCATACATCACAATAATCTCTTCCATAATGGCCAATAAAAAAGCTAATCACTCTGTGTGTTTAGAGGTGTTGCATGGAGATGTAGCCTCTCTAAAAATGACTTTCCGGCGAATATTAAGAATGACAGCGCAGTTAAACAACCCATAGGCATGTCTTGGCAAACACTCATTCAGAATTTTAATAGTTATTTTTCTGCGAATCCAAACACCATTATCAGAGAAATGAGATGAGATTTAGAACACTAAACTCTTAAGTAAATTCTGAACTGCATATTATGCTGTATTTAGAGCAAGTTTATTAATTCTATTGGTTGATATCTATGATTTGCATTTTGTGAACAATAGTCACATAAGTATTCTGTGAGGATAGTATTAAAAAAAAAACAACACATGAAGCTGGCAGGTAAGCAAAGTGTTTCTTGTCCTTCTGCTACCTCTCGTGTTTTAATATAAGGCATCAACCCCCCCACACCACCACCACCAATGGACTTGCCAACCTAGTTGGCATAGGCAAGAAAAAGTTGATGTTGGTATTGTTTGAGTTTTGCGCTTGTGACAATGGCTGAGCCTTGTGCGGTCTTCGGTGCCTCTGCACACTCCCATTATTCCATTTTATGCGGTCGCTTTCTTATTTAAAGATGAGAAGTAGCAGAAGGACAAGAAACACTTTGCTTACCCATGAACTCCTCATGTCTACGGGCACCAAGGGGGCCTAATCGGGGAAGGCTCTCTACCTGCAGGACACCAAGGGGCCTGACCGGGACAGCCCATGTACCTGCAGGACACCAAGGTGGCCTGGTCACCCAAGAAGGACAACGGCCTTACAGAACATCGGTCGCTCATCTAGACTGACCTACCTCTGCCCCAAAACGCTTATCAATACTAAATTCAGATACTGGGTGGATAATGTGACCACAAACTGAAGCTATAGTGAGGTCTTCAATTCAAGTGCATAATAAAAATAATTATATGTGACATTTATTAGGAAATTTCAAGGCTCATAAAAACAAAGTATAGCCCCACCATTATATTGAAAGGGATGTAAACAAACGGTAACAATCAGAGTTCTCAGGGTCACAGGTAAAAGACCAATTTCAAAAACCAGATAGACTGTACCTTTAAATGGCGACTCTAGTAGAGGAGCAGGTTTCTGGACCAAAAATATTCTCTTGGCGTATTTGCTTAAGGCTCCACTCTTCTCATTCGGAACAATAAGTTGCCTCACAAAACGTGTCCGGTCTCTAATATCATAATTCTGATCATATTTACCAAGGTTTAATATGTACTGAGTAAGCAACTTTGTCTGTTAGAAAGAAAGAAGAAAAAAAAAAAAGAAATCATAAAAGATCCTACCATGCGTTATTTCTCATTATTGAGAAGTTTCAGTAAACATATTTAAAGCGGTAATAAAAATGAACCATTAAGACAAACAAATGTTGCCCCTGTGGGAATACGCATTTCTGAAGCGGCAAACGGAAACATCGAAGCCAAAGCACATGTCCTCTCCGGAGCCGGGAGGTGAATGCTAACTAGGAAAAGGCAGCCATGTGCTAGATTATTAAATTGCTGAAGTGGAAAGAAAGGCATCATTAAAAAATAATCATATATGGCAAACCCACTGAAGGGTCTACGTGAGCATAATGAATGTGGAAATACAACGAAAAACATGGCACTCAAAACTTAATAGGAAAAATATGCAGGACATCAAAACATCAGCGGGTATTAGGGGCTGGCGAAGCGTTCCTGCCGAGGTGCGTTTTATGAAGAGATACCGGGCTTGGCACCGGCTCCGTCCGCAGTCCGACCGCACGCCGTTACTTTGCTCTGAATTACGAGCCATTACGGGAGACGCATGAATCACTGAGCCGGATTACTGAAAATTATTTGCACCGCATTTAGCCGTTACTTTTTTCGTAAGAGCGAGATGCTGATGCGATGTAAAAACCGAGATAAAAGAGTGCTTACAGCCTCCTGTAATATTGCTCATTTATTTATTTACGTAAGGTAACGGCGTGTTTTATGGCAGATTTTCTATTATTCCTTTCGCCGGCGGTTAAATGTGCGACATTAAAACTGCATGGAGATTATTTCTTCTTCTTTTTTCTTCTTCTTCTTCTTTTATAATGGCCTCCAGAAAACCCAAATTGTACGGCTGTAAATGTTTTAAATTAGATGCATCTGTAATGCATAAACGCTGGTTAAAAATAGTTTTAACGTATTCCGGCGGTAATTATGTGTATAGAGCACAAATATAGACGCAAGTATGCCGGATAACAAGCACGGAGTGTGAAATGTGATTATTTCATCTAACGAAGGAAATTCATACACTTGGTGTACTGAACTGAATAAGAAAAATGCCCCGAGCAGTCGAAGAATTACTTGTAATGAAGGAGGCCAGTATATCTCTCTCTGCTCGCAGCGTAGTAATAATACCAATATATTAAAGCGTCCTGCAGATAATGTACACTATTGTTTGACCCTACAGAACGCTAAGTCGCTAAGACTTAGCCAAGCATCTCAGTGGCGCGTTGGAGACACTATGATGGATACTATTCTGCCTACTTCGGTTTATTATTCTTGTTTATAATTCTATTTCAGAAAATTCATTTCTTTTGGAAGACGATCTTTTAACATTGGAAATCAGTCTCAGGACACAAACAGATCCCAACTCAAGCCTTCAAAAACTTAAAATAAAGCAACACAGCCAGTACGTTAAGCTTAAAATCGGGGGGCAACAGATAGGATTTTTTTTTTTCATTTTTAATGTAGTCGTCCAGCAAGAGGTGATATTTTACACTTAAAAAAAAAATGATTATTTTACTAAATACTTGTCGAGAAAAGTGTTTTAATAAGTTCGAAAGCAGCTGAAGCCATATTTAAAAGAGGGTAGCAACTCTGCTATAGTAGCCCTTGTCTCCTGGGTACGGCGTCTCAAGCCTCATATAGATCAAGAAAAAAAGGAAAATAGCAAAATCCCAAACAGGCATTTAGGTATATTACCTGTTACCAATGAAAGGCAGTGAGAGGAGCCATCACCTTTATTACTGAATTCAAAATGAAAAATAAATTCCTCCACGACACAGGACTTAGGTCATCGCAGGAGAAGCTCTTTTATGGACCAGAGGGTTGGCTCGCTTTAATTCCAGATTTCTGGCTCTCAGAAAGTTTATTGGTGACCGGACCTGATCCATGTCAACGTACCTGTTTGGAGTTGGTCAAGAACAGCTTTGCTGCAAGGTTTAAGATCTGAAGCTTCACTATGTCATCCTCATTTGTAAAAGTCTTTGCCGTCTTCCTCAAGACATCAGGCGCAATCTTGGGTACCCTTTCACAATACTCTCCGATCAGCCACAGAATGCTCGCTCTAGCCATCGGAACCTGGGGGACAACGGGGAACGTCATACATGCGTCACAGTGTGCGCTTTACTCGCACCTCTTCAACAAGACATCGTTATGATAATAGGTTTAACCAAAATCGGTTTCATATAAATTACATATTTTATTTAGTTTTCTAATGTGCCCCGTTCTATCAAATACACATGTGCAGCATTTTAAATAGAAATTACAATTTAAAAAAACAAATCACATTCATATCTGGCACACAAAATGTTCTTGTAAATATCAAATATTCAATCACGTGAAAAATTGCCCATAGCGAACGAAGCCTATCAATAAGAGTATAGAATTGTATAATGAGCCGTGACAGATATCTGTCAATAAAAATATTCTATGCTCTGAAAGATTACATTTTATTATTCCCTATAATTCATATAATCTCTTTTACTACGACAGGCCTTCATATATTCATTGGATAATGCCAATACGATAAAAAAAATAATACATTTATACAAAATCAATAAAAAATAAAGTTTCATTTGGTGTACACTGAAGCTGTCAATATAGATCCGTTGGTAAATTCAGTGACGTGCCCCACCGCCATGGGCAATGGTGGAAACCCCAAGCTCCCACACAATGTTTTTATCAAGGGCAATACTTAAAGTTAAGAGATCTGGAGCGTAATTCTTTCATTACAGCCCCGCATTATCCTTGGATGCATCTGGTACCGGCTGGGGTTTTACTGTACGGCACAAACGCTTAACAAGTGGTTAAGTGCACTTTCTTAACTCTTATCCATCAATACAATTTACAATTTATTTTTTAGCTTATTATAAGCCAATGTTACAAAAAGGTAAGCAAGCTCTTGGAGTGGTCACTGAAAGTGAATATAAAAAGGAAATTGAACAAATTACGTACAGCCAAGGAACCTACTTAAAAAGGACAATGCGGATCGCGCAAGCAATGCTCGCAGCAGAAAGGCCGTCTCTAAAAGCCTTTGCGCGCTCTTTCTTAATCCATCTTAAAAGAAAGACGAGCAACGGCAAATTAAGCCAAATGCCCTAATATACAGACAAACCGATCCGCCGCAGCACTGAACACGCATAATCTCTATTAAAAATGTCAACAACAAAATAAAAGCTTTATAAAAGCCACACATGAAGTATCTTTAAATGTTTCTATATCCAAATGCAGAAATATGGCTGTTTATTATATATATCTATATATAGCACTACGAGCGAGATTTACATTGCCTAACACAAATATATTGATATAACAAGTTACGAGCAATGTGCCATGGAATTAAAGTAATAAAGACAGTCTGGTGTCCTATGCAGCCTCACCATGAAATAATGCATACTTTAAAATGTACTCATTAAACCTGTAGGGGAGAAGAAGAAAAAGATCACTTTTAGGAGAAGCTGCAGCTCCAGAACAACGCTCTGCCCCCATTTTTGTATCAATGATTGGCTGCTTAGAAGAGGTTAATTATCGGCGGGAAAGTACTCCCCTAGATGTCAATAGAAGTGCTTTGTGAGGGGCCTTCTTGGGCATTGTCGGCATCCCCACAACGATCAGGATAATAGTCTCCAATGGAGGAGGGACTTATGACATGAGTGGGTGGGGCTATAACTGTGTTCCGCCCATTTTAAAGATAGATTACTGACCCTGCTGCCAAGGATTGTCTTTGCCTCCTTGCGAGATCCTAAAATGTTCCCCTTTCTTCCTGATCCCAATACATTCGGATTACATGAGATGTGTGACCCCCCTCCCCCTACAACAGGTTATCTGAAGAGGGTTTAAAAAAAAGCCATTTGGGAAGAATTACAAGTAACATTTAAACATATTGGGACATTTTTCTACATATTTTAATGACACTTTATGCAAAAAGCCATTTAATGGAGTTCATGTCATTAGGTTCCATCTTAACTGCTTGATCTAGGCTTAGCACAACTATTATTCATAACAATTTTTCCCCATAAAAATATCTTTCACATTCTACTAGAGATATCACATCATATCAAAACTAGCTGCACATGTGATTTGATAGTAAATAGCATATAATTTAATAACAATTAAATAAGAATAAAATGAGAAAAAGTTGACTCGTACATAGAAACATGGAATTTGATGGCAGATCATCTGGTCTGCCCATGTGATGTCGACCTTAATCAGTCTTTAATCTTTATACCTATCCCATGAAGGAGGTATCCCAAGAAAATTGTTTAGAGGGCTAGCAGTTCAAGGTTTTATTAATTTTTGAAAGATTCATTTTTTTTATTTATTTTTTTAATCTTAGAAATTTATCTTCATAATGAAGCCATATTATTCAGAAAGTACTACATTATTAACAATTTCAAAATACAATACTATCCAATGTAAACGTGTAAAATGACCCATTATTTAAGCTACCAAAGCCTTTATAATACATTATAGTAAGCAGCAAATATGCAGCGCAGCTTATTCTAATTCCCCTGCTTTTTTAATAGAAAAGCTATTCATCATAGAGTCTGTATTTAATGAGCCATTTGCTGCTGTGGCAATATTTGGGAAATTACAATTTAGACTCATCTTAATAACTAATCTAACATGAGTAATGTGTTTGGGAGTCTGATGGTCTCTACTTTTGTTACAAGTTTCAGACTAGTGATTTATTTCGCGCCACAGCTTCCGTTTTCGCCGACAGAACCGAGGATGACATTCGGAACAGGAGAGACGTAACACACTTGTCAGATGTGCCTTCGCAACCAGGGACATCAGTTCAGAATAACATTTTGTCCTTAACGGGACAGTCAATGTCCCTCAAAGCCCCACTACAGAAGAATGCATATTAAATCACTCTGAGTACTTAAATATGCCTTCCTTCAAAATGAAAAAAGCACTTATGTGACACTGAAGAGGCTGCCCTGCTGCTGCAGCTTCCCCCCCCCTCCCCACAGTGCGGCTATTTTTGCCAAAGTGTGACTAGTTGAAGCAGTCAATCAGCCACAACAAAGCGTTTCCACTAAACCCAAAAAGAGAGTGCTCCACACACGCATCCCCCCGATGCATTTACATATAATGGCTAAAAGATAAATGGGTCCTCCCTCTTAACATGAAATGCTAAATTGTGTCAGACGTGTATCAGTGACTGCGTCCTGTTTCTATTTCTTTCTCTATGCCTTATGTTTGTCCTCACCCCATTCCCTCTAGATTGTAAGCTTGCGAGCCGAGCCTCTCCACCTAATGTATCGGTTTGTCTTAGTCGGTCAATCCTCGTCTTGTCGTACCCCTTGAATATATGTATTGTATTAAGCGCTGCATAAATTGTTGGCGCTATATAAATAAAATATAATAATAATAAAGTCTCAGGTTAGCTATAAGGGAGCTTTTAAAAGTAAAGATACTTTCCAAGGATATGTCCATGAATGATATGCAGTTTGATAGCCTATCAGGCAATCAACTTGTTGTTTTTATTAAACAATAAAACTACAAAATATTATGTTTTATGTGACCTGTCCAAATCCTACATTTTAGTATTTCTTCAATGTCTCCAACACAGTTAGTTCTTGTGTAAAGGAGGCTAGTCAGGGCATATGTCATAGCCAGGAATGGCTCTAGGTTTTGGTAGGCCATAAGAGAAGAGATCAAAGGGGACTTTTCATAGAAAACCAAGTTAAATAGAGTGCAATACACAGTAATGTAGGTTAATATTGACAAAAAAACTGTTTTTATTCAACCCTCCCAATAAACTTCAGCAGACCTGGAGGGCTGCCATTTTTTTGAGTTGTGGGATTTATGGTGACTTTCTCTCTTCAAATACTACACTGAGCTGACGCTTTATGGCAGTGCTAATGAAGTCCTGCTTATACAATGGAATAATTTCCTCAACAGTCATTAATTAGTCAGAGAGTCAGGCTGTGTGATTAAGACTGAGCCATTCTATCAATCACCATGTGTAGTCTATGTAAGGAGTTAAGAGTGTTTGTCTAGTAGATTGGGCTAAGGTTACAGACTAATAAACACGTACACATGGCTAATATGCAACAGCATGAAAACAATATATTAAACTTTTTAATTATATAAAAAAAATATTTTACAGTGAAAATAACTTTTGATCGGTATCATGCTTGTGTAGGTCTGTCCGCTTCAACATCGAGTATCAAGGGGCCGTAGGAGGTGTTTAATGAACCTCTAAGGTTATTAAAGAGTGATGGCTCAACAAAAGAAAAAGTCACAACATGAGGATCATAAGACACAGCAGTGCTGCCGACGCGGAAGATTCTTACACAACATAATGTATACAGATTACACTGAAGAATTCTAGAAGGAAGAATCAAGCATGAAAACTAAAGAGAAAAAAAAACACAAAAATTAAAGAACAATCATGTTAAATAAATGTACGCAACTGTGGTGGCACTGAAAATCCAAGCTAAACCTACGCAAGACTGATCAGCTTCTTCATCGTTAAACTACGTACATAATGGCTTTGGAGGATCTTGCACAACAGTGAGTAAATTTCAGAGTGGATGACACCTCAGAGAAACATTGCAATAAAGAATTTTTCTTTTTGCATCCAGGCTCCATTAGGCACCTCATCGCTGAAAATGACATCTCATCAGCTTAGCACAAGTAAAATTTATAACAACATTAATACAACAAATCCAAGCCCAGAATCCCGGGGAAAGCAGCCGTGCACTGAAACTCGGCAGCCTCATGTTTAATTCAAAGAGGGAGCCAAAGATCTGCAGAAACCGAGCATTTCTTACCTCCATTTACAGAGAATTACCGCATTACAGCAAAAAGCAAAACAAACTACGGTATATGTTAGAAACTTGATCTCACGCGTAGAGATCTAGGCAATGTTCAGTGTAAATACGCTATGTATTATTCCTGATGTAAAGGATCAGACCCGAATCAGTCCTTGGTCTAGTCTTCATTAGATTCAGGACATCTTTATGCCGATCCCTTGCGTGTTTATCATTTCTTCTGTAACTTGCCTTTTCTTAGCAGAAATAATGGCTTTTGTGCCCCTTTTGCAGAATATCTGTGCATTCGCTGCACACACCGTGTACTATGGAACAATAAAACTTACAATAATATAAACTGGGAAATACCTTTTGTAACTTAAGCATGCAGTCAGTAAGCACATCAATGTGACAATATGAATTATATACGTAGAGGGTTCAAACTCCTTCATCCTGGACTAGCTAGAACAAGTTACCTCGAATTTCATAAAACACTCCAATTTCAAATTAATCTTGTTTTCTTTAAACCAAAGAAGGACCTTTAGCAATGCGATGGGCTTCACAGGCTCTATATACATTGCTTCCACATTCTGTTACGGCAATGGGCTTTATTCACTAAAGGGAGAGTTAGCAGGAGGGTTGTGGTTTGAACGCCCTCACCTCACTACTCATATTAAGGGTCAAAGCTGGCAGCAAAAAGACCTCCTCTGGTCCTGTATAATGTATAATTCAATGTGTAGCAAGAAGAAAATATAATTTAACTATACATTGTACAGCTGAGCTATTCTTGTTGCAGAAGCTCATGGAGGTTGCACCTTCATAATAAAGAGGGAAGTCATTGAGCTGAAACATAATTCTCCTGTCAACTCGCTCTTTAGTGAATAGACCCAAACGAGAAGAAAAGGCTTCAGCGGTCCCAAAAGCTTTTATGGCGTACGACTGGTGCCATCTTACACATTTCATTAAGCACTGCAGGGTCACCTCAAATCTTCTTACAGACGAGGCTCCCTTGGGTTGACCAAGATGGAACATGTTTTCCTGGACATACATTTCACATATTGCTGACAAGAACAGGTAAGTGCTGCCCCGCGGGAGCTGGGATGTATAAATCCATGGAAGGAAACCAGTTACCGAGTTATACATCCTACATACAGCAGGGCAGCAATACCCAAAACGTAGATACATCCTGAAAACACGGCCAACGCGGTCACCCTAAACTCAATGTGAATAACGGCGAGTGAAGACAGGGAAGCCTCCACATCACCTGCAAACCCCCATTTCAGTCAATGTCTTAACATAAACAATTAATAATCCCAGCATATAACGCACAGCAATTATCTCCAAATGTGCTTTCAATCACACGGTGCCAGGACGGCATGTACATGTAGCGCTACAAATGGAAACCAATTTCTTCATACACGTTCCAGACGTAATTTGCATTTATTACAATTTGAAGAAGAACACACAAAATGAAGATTTTCTCTTATTTCCCCCCAAACTCAAGCACTTAGCATATTGCATTTATAAATACTTCCACCAACACAATTAGCACAAAATTGCCCACTCACTGCGGCTCTTAATGGAGACAGTGTTGGCTAATTGCACCCCCCTACTTTAGTATTTAACCCTTTGTCCAATAATGTAAGGAGCCTAATTACTTTATCAGTAGCCATTCAGTTCAGCAAAGTTTAAATTTAGCACCTTTACAATCAGACTAATTAACTTTTTGTCATCTCTGAACCTATTTCTCCTGTATACTGATTTACAGAATTAAGATTTTTTTTAAATCTTTTTATCGGCAAAAATATATAAAAATTTATTTAATGCAATATTTAATGCACTATACACTAAAATCAACATTATGAACCCAATCCATCATTGGATCAAAAAGTAAAGGATTTTTATGTTTCTTTTGCTAATTTGTCCCCTATCAGGTTTATGGTGTAACACCCGATATAAGAAAAATAATAGTGCATCAGTTTTAGTGTATTAATTTGATGGTAATTAACAACCATTCTGCCAATTTTTTACTGCTGCAAAAATGTCCAACGTTGTTTGTTCCTCGGTCTCGTGTGATAAACGGGATTGCCTTTTGTCTATCCCATTCCTGTTTAAGCTCTTCTTTAATAGGTATATCGTGTTCCCTGTAACCTACATGTATTAAACACTGATTCGCCTTTTCATTTATAGCATTAATACATATATGTGTAGATAGATAGATAGTTTTATCAAACAGATAGGGCTTTCTTTCTATAATATATAGTACAAACTCTCGCACATGGTAATGGTACAAATAGCTATTATTTCCCCATATATATACACTAAACCACAGAATAAAACATAAAAACTAAATATATTTGTTAAAAGCCCCCCAAGTAAATATATCAAATATATCATATACATGCAGATGTACATACACGCCTGTGGTACCCAGAACCCAAAATAAATAAATAGCAACCATATATATATTTTTCACATTTTTCTATCACTATTGATGGCAAGCAGCAAGCAATCGTATTAGGCTGCCTGAGCCATGTACCGATCACCTTAGTGCCTTCTGACACCCCTGCTCCAATCACAGTCTCCGCGTTTAGCGTAAACGAGAGGTTTCCATACTTATAGGAAGTCCTGTATTTATACAAAAGCACACAAGACTTCCAACAGGGCTGCTCAGGAGTCGTCCCCACTTAATGTCTCCGGAGTGAAGTATTGTCCAGGAACCATTCCATTGATTAACACTGTTTTTATACGACATACCATGCCATTATGAAGGGTTTAAAGCCCACCATTTTCACAACGGCATGGTACAGCATAAAGGGCAGAATGGGTCAAACTCCTGTGTTAACCTTTGACATTTCTCTTTGGATGCTGTTCCAGTTATCTACCACCCTCTGCACATTAAAGATGTAGTAATGTCCAGGACTCTTTCAAGCTTTGTTTGCTCCACTGCTTGGGTCAGGACTGAGCTCCGCCAACACCCATCATGCTATGCTGCTGAGCAAAAGGCTATGCTGCTGAGCAAAAGGTCATCTCGCTGAGCAAAAGGTCATCTCGCTGAGCAAAAGCTTTCTGCAGAGTACATTACATAGACGATAACTGACCTGACTACTCCTGAAACGGAGCACGCCGTCTCCTTTAACAAGGTAAAACAGCATGTAATAATTCACTTGTTCAAAAGCAGGGATAACAGACTTGCGGATTTGGATTTGTGTGAATTTTAATTATAATGAAGTTTGGCAATTTCGTTAATTTAAATAAATAAACGAAAGGGCCCCAATGAAACAAACAAAAACGAAGCTGAAAGCTCCAAATGTTTTCGTCTAAAAAAAGTATACTGGAAAAATATGTTCCTTTCACAAAACCCACATGGTCAAAATGTCAATTAGTCTGACTGAAAAAGTGCTATTTTTAATTTCCATTTAAACTTTACTGGAGAAAAAAAAAATCTGAATGACTTACATTAAAGGACAAAGGGTTAAATACTAAATTAGGGAGGTACAATTAGCCAACACTGCTACATCAAGAGCCGCTATGAGTGGGCAATTATGTGCGAACTGTGTTGGTGGAAGTATTTATAACTGCAATATGCTAAGTGCTTGAATTTGGGGGGAAATAAGAGAAAATCTTTATTTGAATTCATACATTATTTATACTGAAATTCTACAGGAATAAGAAAAAAACACAAGATCGAAGGAAATAATAATGTTTAGATCGTAAAATGCTTGTGAACAGGACCCGTCTTATAACTGTTAATCCTAGTTAATACCCTTTGAATATATGTGTTTTATGAAGCGCTGCATTTATTTTTGGCGCTATATAAAGAAGAAGAAGAAGAATAAAACCGAGCAAAACAACAAAACCAGCTATATATCACTGAAAAAAGTAAAATTAAATGATACAGTGGTATAAGATTAGGAGAATAAGCGCATGGAAGGTTTCAACGCTATGTCGCTTCGTGTTGCTATTAATATACATTATATATACACACTCATCGAAGTAAACCAACCAGTCCAGGTGGCATTAAAAACTTGGATACAATGAGGACAACCAGGACTCTTTATCTAAAATGTGACAATTTCTCATCACTAGCTATCTTAGCCCTTAACTAGTACGCTGGTTAGCTGAGACCTTCAGATAAATTAACTCACTACGCTTATAACCCAGACTCATTAAATGAATGCGTATCATTCTTTATCACTAACGTAACCATGACAACGAGCCAGACACCGAAGCTAAGCTGGTAGAGAGACAGGTAACCACATGTCATGAAGCTGGTCGCCGGGTCAAAGCAAGACGTTCTAGCTAAATGTACGGTCAGAAAAGCACTAATAAAAACAAAAGGTCACAAGAGATGCGCCTTATGAGAAGGGTAATAAAACTTTTTGGATGGTAGTTTTCATGTCTTAAACAGAATTTGTCAACATTTCTAGTTTGGAACCTGAGCTCACTTTTTCCAACTCAATCTCTGCAAAAATATATATATATTAATTATTACTAAAGGAGTTTTTTCAAAAAGCCCTGAAAATGATCTATTTACCAGTTACTAATTAATGATCACGTACCCTAAACCAACAATTAATATTCCGTCCCAGTCAGCACCTGACATAAGCTTATCCGAGAGTCCCGCTGTCAGACAGGCGGCCTTCATTAATTAGAGGACATTTCGGATTCCTGAGGAAGCCTCCGGACTCTGATAGTATATTACGCTATTGCCATTAATTTTAAACCCATAGCACGCCACCAGAATGTGAAAGTTACGATAATGAAAACAAAAACAGTACTAATTCAGGCAATATGAAAGAGCGTGTAGAATCATGAATCATAAAATGGTTATAGGCCATCAAAAGGACAACCTGACTTTAATGATCATATTAAGACCGGTAATGGCTCCTATGAACGGCAGGATTAACTGCAGGCTCATTTATCCGATGGAAATTACATTGTGACAAAAGAGTCAAACAATAATAAAAACATTCATACTATAAATACCACACAAAACATTAGTTTCCCCCCATGTAGAGCACTTAGTGGGTGAGTGCGTATTCATCACAAGGACAAAATAACATGACATCAAAACAAACTTATGTCGAAATTAAGTTTACGTATTACATGTGGGTTCTATTATATCATATCTATCTATATATATATATATATATATAGATATATATATATATATATATATATATAGATATATATATATATATATATATATATATATATATATATATATATATATATTGTGACAAACCCTGTAGCATGAGGGCCACGCATGTCACTTTTTAGGGGTCCTAAGCACAGTCCTCTAGGGCAATCAGAGTCAGGAACAGCAGCTTTGAACAAAATAGCGCTTTATTTTTAATCGCTCAAACCCCAAAACCAAATCATAAAACGAAAACCTAGCTCCCAATTGGAGCCCTCTCTAAGTAAACTATGCTGGTCCAGACTGACCAGCCTAATCACCCACTATCTCAACCTCCCAGCCAGACCCAGCTACACCAGGCTCTGGACAACCTCCCCCAGACAGCACACACAATGTCCAGGCAGGTATTGCCTCACTTGGCTCAGGGATTGTCTTCTTCAGGGCCTCTCCTTGCCCTGGGAGCACAGGGAACTTCCTCTTCCCCCAACAGTCTCCCTGAGTATCAGGCTCCAGGGGTTTTTAATGTCCAGCACCTGTGCCTGATGCCGGCCTCATAGAAATCCCGGACCGGATCCTGCAGACTTCTTGCCTCCTGGAAAAGCCCCCATGGATTTTCCACAGAATGGGGGAAAGGAGCATTGGCCCACCCTGCTCTCCAATTGCTCCACCCCAGGGACCCATATTTATGATCTGGATAGCACCTGTACCCAAATGCCACACTAAGCATCTCCCTGGGGTTTACACTGTCACAATATATATATATATATACATACACACACATATATATATATACACACACACACATACACACACATTTACATACATACACACACACGAAGAGATGAGGATTCAGGATTGGGCACGCCAATGCCTTTACCGTCAGCCACTGTTCACCACAAATCAGTGAATAACATGAAGCATTAAAGATGTTTTTTGTACTATAGATAATGAATGTAAAAATATTACTTGAATTATAAGTAAGGTTTGGTTAAAAAAAAATAAAAAACAGAGTGTTGATAACTCCATGTTTACTACTACTTTGGTTATTACGTAACTTCCAACATAATATTTGGCCCTGATAACTAGAGATTAACCCCTTAATGACAAAGCCCGTACATGTACGGGCTCAAAATGCATTGTTTTCAATGGATTTAGGGATCGCCCATTGTCCTTAAGGGGTTAAAATGTGTCAATATCTTACAAGCACAACTGCCAGTGCCCCATTAAAATGTTCAAAGTCATAAATTACATTGTTTGTTTGCGAAGGAAACTTTAAATCTAGGAGGAAATGCGTCGTTCACCGATGACATTGAGGAATCATACTGGCTGCGGGATTAAAACTTCGACGGCAGCTCGACCGGCTTCCCAAAAGGGGCCCAGATCGGCAGCAAGCGAAGTCATCAATCTCAGACAAACCAGGTCCCTCAGCCCCGCGGCTGTGAAGAAAATCAATTAGCATATTTAGAACCCGAAATAAAATACTCACAGTAATCTTGTCAAGGAGCTTGGCCATATGTTTAATGATGTCACTGTGCTGCGATGGCTGGGTTTGAAGCAGCTTCTTAATGACAACAACGCTTTCTGCAACCACAACATCTGAAAGGAAGAAAAGATACGCAGATAAAAAATATATATATATAAACTATAATATATCATGGGGAGAATGCCACCTGTTGCTGATACAAACAGGGAAAGGAACATCTCTGCCGTCCCAATACAAGATAAATAATGTAAAGGCTATCGATTTTATAGATCTGATTAAACAGATTATTTACACATGTAAAGGGTAAGACAGGAGCGTTCACAGTCAGGACCCCCAGCTGTGAAAGTACCCAGAAGGGCATATTCACTTAATTGCTGAAGGAAAATCATTAAATGACGCTATTTACGGGTTAGAGCAGCAATCATGGACAGGCTGTTCTGGGACTACCGCATGATAAACATTACGCCCGCAAGTTACATGTGTGGCCAAAATACACCCCGATGGGCTACGCACAACTTGACCTAGTCTATGAGCTCTGTAGACCTAAACCCACCCGGAAGCTCTGCAGACCTAAAAATAATTACCCCCTGTAGGCTCCAAAACCCACCATGGGAGCGTATAGAGCTAAAAATCACTCCTAGGGGCTCCACAGAACTGAGTCCCCCAACTTAAACACCTCAACCGAGGAGGAAAGACAGGCTGTTGCATTGAAGCTCTCCCCTACTTACCAATAGTCGTTCTACAGGGCCCACTGGGCAAGATCAGTAGCCCGTGAAATTAATAAGAAGAAAATGTGCTTTCTACCTGTACTGAGCAATGTGGATACATACAGCCTATCCAACATCTTCACTACAGCCCTCCATCCCCCCAAGAACTCGAGGACAGAACCGTGATAGCAATAGCGTTAGCATCTGTTACCAAAGGCCGCCATTAAGGCTTGTCACAGCTCCTAATGTATATGTGGTCGCAGGTTTCAGATCTCATACAGTACTCTTACTACTTTAGGAAACATCAACTAAGGACAAATAAGGACAAAATGTTAAGAAAAATCACATAAAGAGAGTACTGGGTAGCTAAAAGGCCAATTCCTCATATACCACATTATTTTAGAGACATGGATAAATCAATGCCACGTGATCACACGGTGTTCTGAAATCATTAGACACCATCACTGTCCAGAGTATGTGACGCAATCAATACTGGACGGTGGCAGGCAAAACAACTGCGCTAAAGGTGCTTCTGCGCAAAACATTCATTTTTATGTTTTTAGCATCAAATTAGAAATACATATGTTCTAGTTCTGTTGGTTGAGGTTAATACAGTAAGGGGATTTCAACTTTAATACAGTAAGGTAATTTAAACTTGCAGGGGATCGGCATAAAGCTATCCTTAATCTAAGACCAACGGCTGATTAAGTTCTGAGTCTTTACAGAAAAATTGGCAGACTAGATGGCCATGTGATTCTTATCTGTTATCAAATTCTAGGTTTCTATTATCTTAGCCTAGTCTTCTAAACAAAACAACCTGAATCTGTCTCATACTGTGTGCTATACAAAAGAATAACTCAGTCTTAATCACCCAGCAAGACACTGTGACTAATGAAAGCCCATGCAGGAACAAACCTCATAAGCATTGCCGTAAAGCATTAGCTCAGTGTGGTGTCCGAGCAGGGAAGGTCACAAAATACCACATGACTGACAGTAATGGCCGCCTCTAGGTCTCCAAAGGAAGTGTTTAAACCTTTAAACCAATACATTATAGCAGATCTGTCACTTCACGATGTCCTCTAAAGAAACTTTTAATAAGCTCTTCCAGTTTATATGGCAACAACCAGTGGCTACTTTCGCGTCACATGAGAAATGTTCCTGCCATATCCCCGACATTATTAAAACGACTCTATAGACACACTCAGGGCTGTGCAAAAGTTTTAGGCAGGTGTGAAAAAATGCTGTAAAGTAAGAATTCTCTCACATAAACATGTTAATAGTTTATTTTTATCATTTAACAAAACGCAAAGCGAGTGAACAGAAGAAGAACCCAAATCTAATCAATATTGGCTGTGACCAACCTTCAAAACAGCATTAATTCTTCTAATTAGACTTGCAAGTTTCTTAAGGAACTTCGCAGGTAGGTTGTTTCAAACACCTTAGAGAAATAACTACAGATCTTCTGTGGATTTAGACAGCTTCAGTTGCTTCTCTCTCTCCATGTAATCCCAGACAGACTCAATAACGTTGAGATCAGGGCTCTCTGATGGTATTGTATGATGGACAAGTATCTGCCTGAGACCTTTAATTCTGACCAAATTCCACCATGCTTCACTGTTGCCTTGTCAAAATTCATAGTCAACATATTAAAAATGTAACCAACAGAAAAACTAATACTATTGTAACATTAATAATATTTCTTCCTGTGACATTCCTTACCAGTGAGCCCATTAGAAAAAGCTAGCTGGAGGTGCTTGTCACAGAAGCCTCCGTGCCCTGGAGGGCCAGCTATCTCCCTACAGACTATGGGCCCTGGCCTTGGAAGGGGTTCTGTTTTTGGGGAGGTGGGACTACCGTATTTGCTCGATTATAAGACGAGGTTTTTTTCAGAGCAAATGCTCTGAAAAATACCCCTCGTCTTATAATCGGGGTCGTCTTCTAATCAGACCTCAAATAGAGGTCTGATTAGGAGACTAAGATCCAGATCCCCCGCACCGCTGCAGGGGACCTGGATCCTCCTGTCGTCGCCCCCCCCCCCCCCAATTTAACGCCCCCCCCACACACACTTACCGGTGCTTCCGGAGGTGAAGTTGGCAGCGGGGGTTTGTATGCGTCCGTCGCAAATACCTTCCCCGACTGTCAGAGATTAGAGTTCCCCGCACCGGTGCGGGGAACTCTGATCTCTGACAGCCGGGGAAGGTATTTGCGACGGACGCATACAAACCCCCGCTGCCAACTCCACCTCCTTCCGGCTGCCGCGGAATGAGACGTCAACCCGCTGCCCCAGCAATACAGCAGGAAATTGGAAGCACCGGTAAGTAAGTAAGTAAGTAAGTAAGTAAGTAAGTGTGTGTGTGTGTGTGTGTGTTTGTGTTTGTGTGTGTAGGGCATTTCTGGAATGCCTTATACCCCTATATGCCACTCTGGCACTTAGGGGGTTAAAAGGCATATTATGGCATATTATGGGGCAGAGTGGCATATAGGGAGGTATAAGGCATTTCAGGAGGCAGAGTGGCGTAAAGGGGGCACTCTGCCTCCTGAAATGCCTTATACCTCCCTATATGCCACTCTGCCCCATAATATGCATTTTAACCCCCTAAATGCCAGAATGGGATATAGGGGTATAAGGCATTTCTGGAGGCAGAGTGGCACATAGGGGGTCAAAAGGCATACCATGGGGCACAGTGGCATATTGAGGGTTAAAAGGCATATCATGGGCCACAGTGCCATATTGGTGTGGCAAGCCTGGGGGCAGATGTGCGTAACTGGGGGACAGGTTGGAAAATACAAGAAATAAAAACAAAAAAAATCTTTTTCTCAATCATAGCTTTTATTAAAAAAATTAGTTTACATGAATTAACATTTACTGGTAAAACTTTTTTCCTTTAGGGTCGTCTTATATTCAGGCTTTTTCTTTTTTTCCTAAGTTAATATTCAGATTTTGGGGGGTCGTCTTATAATCAGGGTCGTCTTATAATCGAGCAAATACGGTACTTCTTCCCTCTGGTACAGAGCACCATGTGTGGTTGGCCGCGACTATTGTATGTAAATTATCCCCTTGTAGTGTCTAAATACTGGTGCGTTTTCAATAAAACTCTTTTTTAGGGGTTAACTGCTAGTGTCCCGGCAGGAGGAGTACCCAGTCGGGGTACATGGCGTCCCGTCACAGTGCTGTTATATAAGACAATACACTAAAAAGTAGGGTTTCCAGCTGAATTCCCGGAACCATCTACAGGTTCTGCTAAGCTCCGGATCAGTGCCAGCCCAGTAGACACATTTAGCGTTCACATTTGTTTGTTAGAAACGTGGATGCGAACGTGACTTAAAGCTAAGTGAACACACACCACAGGGCAGCGTTTTGCTCTACAGATTTGTAATTTCAAATCTACCTAGCCATAAAAGCAAAAACCGATGCTGTATATAACGTAACTGTGAAAAGGTATATAAAGTAGCCTCAGCTCCAAAGGTTGAGAATAAGCAGCAGACGAGGATAACCATAACAGACTATAATAGGCAGCTCCTATTTAAATCGCTTAAATCAATGTATGAGCGAAGAAGCAACATCTGCGGAAATCCTATTCTCCTAACCTACCGAGTGACTTAATGGGAGTTCATACAGGTTATTAGTCCTGGAGGGTGTTATGGATGGTATTCTACTGTCACCTTGTGGAAGGGACCAGTCAATTAGTTCACAACAATATTTACTGAAGCATTAACTGAGTGACCTGACCTTTAACCACGCATTGCAAACACATTGGGCACTTACTGGGTTAAATCTTCACCCTTGGCATAGAAAAAATATGAATCTTCCCTGGCACATGCAGATTTTAAAGGGGCACTCCAGCCATCAGATGGACTTTAATGAATAGGCAGGTCCCTTTAATTCTTCATGCTTTCCCTCTTGCCTAAATGCCTTGGAGGAGACATGTTTGGCTGAACACGTGTCCCTGCACGTGACATATTGGCCCTCAGTCAGATCTGGCGCCGGCTCAGGTGAATGCCGCATACTGGGGTTTAGACCACAGCGCGCATTCGTGGAAAGTTCTGCCATTGAGTTTAATGGGATCGCTTTCCTGCCACTGATTGACAGCTTCAAGCAGCCAATTAGTGGCAAGAACAGTAGGATCATGTAAGAGGGGGACTGCTGCAAGACAGCAACTTCACCTCTTTATAGATCAGCAGCTACGATGTGACGCTAAAAAGTTCGACGTTGAGACATTATACTGCAATGTAAACGAGATAGGATGTGAATTAAAGGGTAACAGAATTACTAGTTACATTTTAGCCAAAAAAAGGTGCGGTGCGTGGTATGCGCCGATAAATACGGTAATTAAGCAATGTTACGATTATCTCATGAGTTCACACAATTGCCAACAAAAAATAAAACGCAAAACAAGTCCTATAAATCAGTTAGAAAGTAACCAGCCAAACAGTAAGAATACTAGTTCAATAAAAAAAAAAAAATCTTCACCTTGAATAAATCCATTTACTTTTCATCTGCAGGATTAATGAACA
The DNA here is from genome assembly GCF_027358695.1 of Spea bombifrons. Taxonomy (NCBI): domain Eukaryota; kingdom Metazoa; phylum Chordata; class Amphibia; order Anura; family Pelobatidae; genus Spea; species Spea bombifrons. The sequence continues at coordinate 144,887,311 of NC_071087.1, forward strand.
AGATATAAGACCAAAAATAGCATTTCCCTGCTTCCAGCACCCTCTGCAGGCTACTTTCAACAAATCAATGGGACAAATCATACAATTGATCATACTAATGCATTTGGCCAACATTACATTATTATAGCTTGGCTTCATTTAGGTAACCAGCACTTTATATCTTAAATCCCCCATATATAAAACAATCCATCCTTACTAACGCAAGTGGAATTAGGATTCCGGATATAATTTTCCTTGTTGGTTTTAATTTTAGGAACACATCAATATAATTTTCTTTGATTTAAGGAATGATTTTTATAAAGGCGTAGAGGAGAGCTGAATTGAAGCACTACACAAAACCGAGCAAAAAAAAAAATCCCTACTAATTACATTAGGCTTCAAGTAAACTGAAATACTTCTTAAAGGGACAGTACACTATGCCATACAATAACATCAATAAATAATGCATTCTAAAGTTTCCTCTCTTAAATAAAGTCATAAACTACAACCTTTAGGAGAAGCAGCAGCTCCAGAGCTGCACCATGGCCCTCCTGACATGGTCAGGGTGCGGTGCCACTTTTGGCTGTCTGCTGATGGCAGAGGAACGATTTCTGCGCATGCGCGCAGGAGCTCTCAGAAAGCCACCTAGAACCGGCAGCGAGTATATCGCATGCGTAAAAAGACAGAATCCACTCTCTACACGTTTGCCTCCTCTTCCCACCCCCAAGTTCCAGACGTGTCAGAGACATGTTTTGCTAATTTCTGAATTTGACAAAGGCAAAAAATAAATAGAAAATGATCATTTAAAGGGGGCGCTCAGCTATCATGGCGTGAGCGTTCCTTTCAAACGAAAACGATAGTGACGCAGAAACACACAGTAGGCAACAATTTCTGAGCTGCTGCTATAGCAGATGGGAGAAGAAAGCTTGGGCGTTCTTACCATCTCTGTTTGACAAGAGATGCACCAGGCCATTAAGGCACGTGTCAGTCACCGCCGATATGTTGGTTGCGCATCTCCCGATAGCCTGAATGGTGGCCGCCGCAAAGTGTTTGTCCTGACTTTTCACGTAGGTCTAAAACAAACACAATTGTACATTTTACATTACAGCTTTTGAACGGCTTTTCATCTTCGCCAGCTAGCTTTGCGTTTTATGGAAACACAACCTGTAAATAAAAACCAAGACCCACAATATATTTTACACCATAAAAGCGGGTCACGTTAAAGCTCCGAACCCTCAAAAGAGAAGAAAATTAAACACCAAAATTCAAAGTGTAAAGTAACAGTCGATGCAAAGGAATTAAACATACAGCTTATCCATAAAATGCAATGTTTTACAATATATTTTTCCACGGTAACTCAAAATATATATTTCACAGAAGAAAAGGTTGTAGGCAGACTAATTAAGAGAGAGCACCTGCATCTAGCTTCTCAAGAAAAAGTAACGCACAAACCTGAAATTCGCGAAGAAGGGTTGATATGTTGGATTCGTTTGCCAAATTAGTCAAGATTTCCAGCTGCAAAAGAGAATTTGAGGTTTATAAGTGGATACAATTCTTAGAACTCTATAACATTATAATATTTGTATTTAATAATAGTTGATATATATGTATTCTATTTATATAGGGTATATTACACTAAAGTAGTTAATGTAAAAGGCGTGGTGCACCTCAAAGACAAAATAACTAATCCAAAATTTTCTTCATTTTCCGGTGCTACAATCTGGATGAAAAGCAAAATCGGGCCCCCAGATTGGAAGAAATAAGGGTTGTTTTTGACAAGTTTTTAACAGGAGAGATTATTTGGAAGAACAGGTAGGCGTGAGGAACAAATGTAATTTTATAACGTCCTACGGTGGGGTCGGACAGCACTCAGCACTAAGATCAGATCAATGATCACACGGGCACCAGTCCTCAAATCTGAACAGCATAAGGGCCGGCTAATACATAGATCGCTCAGCCTTCCACTAAACTTTATAAGTATTCCCTCAATCAATGATTTGCTCCGCACACACAGACGGGGGGCTGGTGTAAGTGTATTGTCATCTAGAGAGAAAAGCCCTACAACATATCACAGGCTAAGTCCTTTGGCCGGATGCAAATAACGCGGTTTACCGCACTCACCTTTAACGTTTTAAGCATAGTTGGATCTGTAGACCTCACATAGAAGCTCTTTAAATATGGTTCAAACAAACCCTGCAACAACACAGAAGTACAGAGTTCTTAACACATTGTTCTCGTTATCACCCCGCTTTCGGAACGATCGTTTCATTTTAAGGCGGCATACCTTCCTCTGAATAGACATGGTTGCAATGTTCTGAAGGACAATATACTGGACCTCCCTAAAAATAAACAATGTAAAGAGAATAATGATGACACGCTGATGTACAAAAGAAAAAGCTCATACTCTCTATCACCGTGCCCACTGAGCGTGAATGTTGGAAGCGGTACAAGAACCGGGTGGATTGCTTTGTGTTAGGAGATCACACGTATAGAATCACATCCAGCAGTGCGAGGGTTAAGCTTTACATACCTGTAACTGCGGAGCAGACGTATCAGTGATTTGGCAATTGTAACCGTTTCTGATTTGGGTGCCAAGTGCCAGTATAGCTGTGCCACAGCCAGAACAACCTGGGAAACGAGAGACAGATACGGGCATCAGCCATCTCCTACAAGCACGAAGTCATGAGAACAGTTTTATCTCTCTCGGAATCTGGAACCCGCAATGGGTTAACACCAGGGACCCGTGACGTGTCACATAACACACATCCGCATCTGCAGCAAGGCGTGTGGAGGCCCATGGTGCATCTATACCATACAGACTAATGTGAAAAAAGGGTCTACTCCGTGAGAATAATGGGAGTTGTAGTTTCCCAACAGCTGCATAATCATGTTAAAAGTAACTGTATCCGTTGTATCTCCATTCCGATTAGCTATTAATAATAATAATAATAATAATGTTAATAATAAGTGAAGAGTTCATACCGCGGCATTTCTGCTCTGGAGCAGCGGTTTGGTGTTCTTTAGAAGAAGCCGGTGGTCAGGGTCCATTATATAAGGCTTTTTTTGCTGGTCATCTATTTGTTTTTCCTCATCAGATTCATAAAAATTGGTTCTGTTCCCATCATCGGCAAATTCATCCTGTAGCAGAGTAAAGCAGTGACATTTTAATTAATCTCTCAAGATGAGCAGATAGTCGGACCAAATAGTGGAAACGGCCTGGCGGGTCTGTATAATGAGGAGCGAGAGGACAAGAGAATAAGAAACAATAAGAGAAAAGAGAAAGATTATCAACACGGCCGATGAGATGTTCTCCCTACCATTTATTAATACAATTTTTTAATCAATAAGCAGTTATCGTATTTCTGTAATTCATGTGCCTCTCATTCATCATACTTACCGCTTGATAAATTATTTTTATCAAACTTCTGATCTTTAAAGCTTAATGTAAGACACATTAAGCTTTAAAGATAAGAAATTTGTTTAAAAAAAAAATTGCAGTATTTTGTTTTGTAATACAAGAGCGACCAAACTGCGGTCCTTTTTTTTTTTTTTTTTTTTTTTTAACAATACAGTCATGTCCCTTTTTTTTCTTCCACGGAATGAGATATGCAAACTACGATTATTTCACTTGTCGTCACTTTTCCGAAATCCAAGCAGCGTCTCCATATAAGACACTTCTTATTATCGTTCAGCAGTCACAGACAGACAGAGAAAGACGCTCGTCTGGGCAGCTAGATGTGCGCCGAGCACGCTGCCCCTAGAGGCTCAGTTTAGTACTGAAGGCAGCAACTCAGATTGAGGCAATCCTTTTGAAATATATAAAACACATACTATGAGTATAGTAGAAATACAATTGTATATGTCATTTTGCACCCATTCTCTAAGTGTCCCAGCAGAGGTGGTAGAGGTTAACACCAAGAGGGAATTTAAACATGCATGGGGTAGGCATAAAGCTATCCAGAATATAAAACAAAACCATGGACTGATAAACGTCCTTACATCATGATAAACGGGCAGAGGAGATCAGTTCTTATCTGCCGTCAAGTTCTATGTTTGTAAATACAGAGTGTGAAATGTAATCGCCTGTGTTAACGCTCATGAGGACGCCAAAGGTATGGCTGTAGGCCTTTTTATACACGGCAAATGACGCTGTTCTCTCTGTACCCTCATCCAATATATACGGGGATCAACATAACATCAATATCAATTCACTGAGAAAACAGAAATCACCCGGGATGGGAAATCATTAGTCTCAGAGACTGTTGGCGAAACTTGACACAAAGGGAAGTATGTGATCAGCAAGGTATATTTTCATCCACGTAAATCCGCCGGCATTCATCTGACTAATCTCTTGAATTCATTAACCTAAAAAAAGTTTAATTTCCATTTTTCTGCATCAGCTCGGCGTAATGTTGATGCTCTATAAATATGCTGTTCTTTGCTGTAGTCAAGCACTCTCTTAACAAATATCCTCATTAATATGGAAATTTACAGTCAATCGGTCTTCTCTCTGACAGCGCTATGAATCGCTGGTGCGCTGTATAATCCGCTGTGACTCGGGCAATCCACTATTTATCATGGAATATGTCACTGGGGGAAAAAAAAACATGGAAAACCCTCTGCAATTGATAAAGCTGCAATTTACTTTGTCAACACTTAATTATTCCCTAAATCTTACGTTTACACAGAAAAGGCCCCAAAAATCCGTACCGATTATAAAAAAAAGAAATTAAAAATCTCCTCTGATGTTTAAGACTGGCCTGTTCGGCTTAAGAATGTACTGCCAAAAAAATACAAGTAAAGCAAATGATGAACATGATTTCACACGTATATATTCTGATGGTCAGTAAAAATTCTAATTCTAACATAATTGCAAAAGTGTTTTCTAATGAACAATTAAACTTAAATGTGGACTAGCAAACACAACATGCCATTGGAACACAGGAGTGATGGGAGTGATAAAGAGCCTCTGTAAGCCTATGAAGATATTCCATTACAAATTAACCGGTTCCAGCTACAATAGTCATTTACAACATTAGCGTTGTCTGCGTTGGATTCGGGGTCCATTTCCTGTTATTTTAATGGATGGAATTTACACAGTATAAATCAATCAGTATTTGGAGATGTGGCAAAAAAGGAGACAGAAGCAAGGATCTAATTTTGAATTCTAAGCTTGTAGGCCCCTGACAGACCTGCCGCTTCATCACCCTACAATCAGGGTACAGCAAATCTGTACAAGTAGCCGTGTAACCTAAGCTTCAGTTTAGGCATCATTTCTTGCGCAAAAGACGGCCATCGAAGGGTAAAATAAAAGTTTAGGAACCTAAGGGTTTTATTCACTATTAACCCCAAACGTAGAAGAAGCTGAACTCCAGCATGACTCCCGGCAGGGTTGCAGAAACTCGTTATTGAAGAAGGTGTTGGGAGATGATGCTCAGTCCCTACAAATTTTAACCGCGGACACAACTCACGGGCAGATCGGTCAGGAAACACGCGGCTCCCGAGTCGCACAACTCAAGGAAAAGCAAAATGGTTTTCTACGGGACTTGGCAGGGCCTGAGATAGAGAGGCACAAGGAAAGGACCTAGGAATCTCCTTCTGGGTCACGCTCCTCCTTAAAACGCCCTACTGAATAGCCAGAGATAACATTAATATATTGTGAACACCTAGATCTGTATCTGACCACATTATCTGTCTACATGGGGGGGGCAATACATTTTCTCCACAAAATTCTATAAAGCATCCCAAATAAAAGTCACCCACACTGATCTTAATTCAATTTCAGACCATAAGGCTAAATGGTAGTTATTGTGGAAAGTGTCTAAAATGTAAGTTAAAGCCGATTTAGACAAAAGAATGGATGCTCCTAAAAGATGCTGTTAGATATAGCTGAAACCCATCAGATTTGCCTCAAGCTGATTAAGGGCATTGCAGGTCTTGATGATTTTCCATCATTGGGTGGTTTCATGGGGAATGTAGACGGACCCCTCCTTTGTGCCCTTCCTTCCAACCTGCCTCCACCCTAATCCCACCAGCCAAGCCTGTCACTCCCTCTAATTGCTGATTTACCATATCAGCAGCATAACGAGAAAGGACTGCAGGTCACTGATCACCAATAACACTCCTACGACTGATAACAGAGCAATGGGGAAAAAATAGGAAGTTAATAAGGATCAGAATACTGAAGTTACAAATAATATTCCTAGGAAAAATTACAGCCGTATTTCTTTTTAATACACTATATAGACAAAAGTATTGGGACATAGCTTTTGACTATTGAATTCAGGTGTTTCAATCAGACCCCTTTGCCACAGGTGTATAAAATGAAACACCTCGGCATGCCGTCTGAATTTACAGACATTTGTGAAAAAAATGGGTTGAGAACACGGAAAGTGACAGGTTAGAACAGCATAGAACACCGGAAATAAAGCCATGAGATGAAAGTAGGAAGAGGAGAGAAGAAAAAGTGTGCAATGCTTAGCTCATACCATGACAATGCAATACTAGTTTAAAATAAAACAAATCCAGAAGAATCGACTTCACTCACCTCCGTCCACGGGCTGGCAAACTGTGTGCGGGCGTATCGGGTGAGCATATGAATTATTACCACTTGTCCCCATTCCTCCACATCCACCAGCAAGTTACAAAGCTTCCGATAGTTCTTGTGAATCAAGTCAATTCTATCTGGACACACCTCTTCAAAGGCCATCACGACACTTCCCGCCACGAGCTAGGAAGAAAGGAAAAACAACGTAACATGTGACACGTCAAGGGCTTAGTGTCAGTCTCACGCACAACTCCGGGCACTCCGAAGGTTTCAATAATATCTAAGTGCAGAGTTTCCTCTCAATTTCTCTGCCAATTGTTTTACCCGCTTTCTCTAGAAGACGGGGTTCCATAAAGGGTAACAACCCACTTAAACACCTCTCATTGAGCGACAGTTGCTGAAACAAGAGTAGATGGTTGTTTTTTGGCTCAGGCAGTGTCTTTATAGACTATTTGTGCAAGTAAATAATGGCTCTTGTTAACTAGCACATGGTTAATCATGCAACAAAAATATACCAATATATTCAAAACCTGTCACAGGCAGCGTGAAATCACAAAAAAAAAGAAAAATGACTAAGCCCTAATTCCAGTTTGGATAGAGCCATATTGGCCCAAGAAGAGATGGAGTATTTTAGCAAAAAAATTATAGAATTTATGGGGCCCATATAGAAAAAGATGTAGTCACATAAGCGTTCAGGACCTCGAAAGGTCTTCTGCAGATGGAATCAAGTCATCCAGGTTCCCTTTTCTATGCTGGCTCAATAAACAGTCTCACCTTAGACTAAAGACGCTCCGTAAGACATGCGCACCTGCTTTAGTCATGCTACGTGGTCCATCTACCCAACAAAACAGGATGGTGTAGAAGAAGCAAAATGACTAAGGCCTTTGAGCTTAAAACAGAGAACGGCTTGGTAAACATCTTTCAAATCTCCTCCTCGTAATTCAGATGCACATCAATGCAATCAGCACGAGACACCGGAAAAGTCAAATGTAATGTAAGTCTGTGTGCATCTGTGCCCTTATTGCACAACACAATATAAAATCCCCCTTGGAAAAAGAATGTTACATTTCATGAAAGCATATAGGATTACTTGTAAGTACCTGCAATTTCCCAAATGGATTTAAAACGTAATTGAATGAAAACACAGTTTATTGAAACCCTTTCTGCAAAATGTTATTTGCGCTGGTATTAATATTTTTAGAGAATTTTTTTTCTACTATTTGGCCAACATTTGGTTTATTAATATGCACCCAACATAACAATCAAAAGAAAACAGCTTGGAATATATACTTGCTATTATGCTAAGCTTGCTGGAAGCCCTTTGGGGATTTTATGAATTACCAATCAGTATAAGCGTGAAGTTGCATTTATTGACTCCAACATTGTCCATATACCGGTGCTTGCTGCTCCCAGCATGAAGACAACTCATTCCACAAACCAACGAATTGATTATTTGGAAGAACTAAATAAAATACATTGGACTTCTTAAGATAATTCGCTGTTCCTTTCATATGCACGAAGAAAAGAAAAAGAGAAGTAAAGTTAGCTGAGCAAACAAAAGCATTTATCGTAATGCCCACCAGTGTCTATATCTGGCACCAAAGTATGTCAGAGGTTTGATTAATGACGTGGTCATGCACTGGTCACTGAGAGAAAGAGAGAGAGAGAGAGAGAGAGAGAGAGAGAGAGGCCCTAAAACTAGCAGCTTTTATCTTTTATTTTTAAGAAAAAAAATTAATAAAACAAAGCCAGCAACCAGGTATTGAAACAGTTTTAACATGTTTGTTTTCCTTTAGGTCTTCATATACAGTGTTATTGAAGTGGACAGCGAGGTCACCTCAACAACAGGATAAAAATATTTCACAAAATAACAACAGTTAGGCGCCCATTGTAAAGAGCTGAAAGTGCCAGAACCGGCAATCCTGGGGATGGGTTTCATGGCGGCTGCTATTCTTCAGATTTGGGGCAGATCAACTGCATTTTGATTATGTACAGTTCTAAAAAAAAGAATGAAGTATTTGCTACACACTCCTGCTCGGGCAACCGGCGCGTCATGAACAAGGCCGACCGAGGTGTGACTGCCGGCCACGCACAACCTTCGTAACAATCTGGTTTGATGAAAGGGGCCGGGGTATAGAGGGGATTGTTGGATGTTGTGGCCTGGTGATACTTTGTATGATACTTTGTTCATCATATTCTGCTTTGTACTTAAGGATGTGTCATTATTGTACCCATTATAAAAAATGGGATAAAAAAATGTCTTCCCAAAAAAAAATATAAACCGGATTAGTCTTTATCTTCTTCTAGCTTATCTTCAACAGGAGTTTTACATGTTTGATGCCGCAGGGTGGGTGGGCTTGAAGATATCCCCACCACCACTACTTCACAGGTGGCATTAAAAGCACAGCCATGATCAGCTTTGTAATGACATGTTATATCAGTCTCGATGGATGCACCTCCTCTGAGGTCCAAAAACATTCTAAAAGTATGCCTGTCTCAAGTTTGTGTAGAATTGTCCAATCTTCCCCCCTACAACTTCACACAATTTTCACATAATTCAAGTTCTGCTGATGTATTACATGACTCCATCATGATTTATGCCTTTAAATTATTTATATATATATTTATTTTTTTATTACGCCGTATATAAGCGTTAAATTTACATGTGGGCCAGGGCATTTTACAGTCTCATTGTATTCTTCACCCCAGATCATTTTCTACTGAAAGCGCCATGGGTACTTAACTAAACTTCCCACACATGCTCTGGGAGCCAAGCTTTTCCCCAAATCGACGTTAGCAGCAGATGATAGTTAAGCCTCTCTCTTCAGCTCATTTATTTCAGAGAGCTCAGCAACCAGTGACTAGGAAGGGAATGGTAGAGAGCACGCACAGGAAGTCTACCCAAGTACGTTTCCTGCTTTCAGCAGAAGCAGTCATGGGAGGGTGCAAGTCTAAAACGCAGCTTTGCATGAAGTGAAAGTCTTTGCAAAATTAATAGGAAAACAGAGCTGAAATGGTCCATTTTTATAAACTAAAAACTATACTCTACACTTTTACTCTTTAAAAAATGCATCCCTCACCTAAAGAGTAAGCATGAAAAGCAACTGCAATGCAGCATAGTTTAAAGACTAGTCGCCTGTAGCAAAATAAACACTGATGTTTCTAATTTTCAATTTACCTAAATCTCTACATTAAGGGTGCTGGTTCCACTTAGATAAAGAATGTATTGCTTTATAGCAAGTAAACCTTTGCAGAAGGAATTCTGGCCAGATCACTATTTTTAATCTTTAGGCATTCTCTCAGTTCAGGTACAGCACTGGTGTAAGGCATATGTGGTGTCAATATTTAAAACCACAAGCCGGCGAGCTTGACATTGTAGAAATTATTTGAAGGGTTTCTTACAGTAGACACTCAAGAGTGCATCTTGAATCAGAATACAATTGGCAGAAGTGAGCATGGTTTTGTGAAAGACGGGTCTTGTCAAACTAACCTAATAACATGACTATGAAGAAGTCATCAAAAATACAGATCTAAGAATGGCAGTAGATATGATTTTTGGACTTTGCTAAAGCATTTGACACGGTTCCACACAAAAGGTTACTGTACGAATCATCGGGCATAGGCTTAGAGGCAAATGTATGTATTTGGATTGGAAATTGGCAAAAAGATAGAATGTAAAGAGTGGTTGAAAATGGCAAATTCTCAAACAGGACCCGGGTATTAAGAGGTCCTCTTTTTAATTTGTTTATTAATCATCTCCAATGTTGCATTGAGACCCATGTTTGCTGGTGACACAAAATTAGTTATCATAATAAAGTCTAATCTTGATGCTTCTTCTTTGCAGGATGATTTACACAGAGTGGGGTCTGGCAGGCAACTGGTTGATGAGGTTCAATGCAGACAAATGTAAAGTTATGCATTATGGGAACAACAACAATGTAACATATACTTTAAATAGTATGTCCCTGGGAAAGACTACTAAGAGGAAGGATATAGGAATAATTGTAGACAACAGATTCAGCAACAGTGCACAATGCCAGTGAGCAGCGGCAAAGGCCAACAGGATATTAGCATGTATAAAATGGGGTATTGGTTCTCAGCAGGAGGATAACATCTTGCCTCTTTATAAGTCAATGGTAAGACTTCCCCCTAAATATGCGGTGCAATTCTGGTCACCGGTCCTTAAAAAGGACACTGTGGAGATAGAAAAGGTGCAAAGGAGGAGCACAAAATTAATAAGGGGACTGGACGTTATGAAGAGACACTAAAAAAGTTGCATTTGAATATATGCTGGAAAAACAGCCTGTTACAGGGGATATTATAACATTGCATAGATATATGCAGTATCAATATAAAAGCCTCTCCTGTGACCTGTTCAGTAAGGGCAATAAAGATATGTAATTTACTGCCAAGAGGGGTGATGCTACCAAATACAATCATTTGCAAAGGTCTGGGTATTTTTTTTATTTTTTTAAGAAAATTCAGGACATACAGGGCTATAAATGAATTAATAGTTTAGCGTTCTTGATCCAGAGTGAAATGAGATTGCCTATTGGAGTCAAGACGGATTGTGTTCCCTAAATGTCAAAATCAGAAAAATAGCCTATTGAGTTTTTTGGGGCTTTTTGTGGATAGGTAGAAGGGTTGAACTCGATGGACTTGTGTCTTTTTTCAATCTAAATTACTATGAACAGCCGCTTTAAATAATTCCAATTAGGTATCCCCTAATAATGTTTCCAGAAGGTTGTAGTTATTGGTGCATGTTACCAGTGGGAAACCTCAGGGATCAGTATGGGAGGCTGTACGTTTTAATATTTCTTTTTGGCAATATTACAGAAGGTCTTTATGGTAAGTTATGTCTTTTTTTGCAGATGATACAAAAGTCTGTAACAGGGTAGACATTCCAGGTGGAAAAACTCAAATAGTGAATGATTTATGTTCGTAGAATGGTCGAGACTGTGGCAGGTGCAGTTTAATGTTGATAAATGTAAAGTAATGCACTTGGAGCATGACAATCCCAAGGCAGAATACAGCATTGGTGACACCGTCCAGTCAGTGGAGTCATTATTTCTGATGACTTAAAGACGATGCAATAGAGAACAGAGAAAGTGTCGCAGGGTGCTGGGTTATATTGCGAGGGGCATTAGTGGTAGGAACGTTACAGATCTCTGGTCAGACCTCACCTAGAGTATTGCGTACAGTTCTGGAGACCCCATCTCCAGAAGGACATGGACACATTGGAGAGAGTTTAGAGGAGAGCTACAAGAATGGTAAGAGGCTTGCAGGGCAGAAATTACCAGGAGAGGTTGAAGGATCTTAATATGTATAGCTTGGGGTAGGGGAGAGAGATGGGGGATACAACAGAAACATTAAAACACTTAAAGGGATTTAACAAAATCTAGATGGCCGAATGGATCTTTCATGACATCAAATGACATGACATAGGTTTCTATGCTTACAATGCATGGGCTTCAACCAGCAGACAGACTACTGTACAGACATTTAAATATTTACGCGGATAAATAAGGGTGATCATGCACTGCCACCTACTGTACATCCACCCGCTGATACATTCCTACAAACAGCATTCCCATCACACCCGAGATAAACCTTTCCAATATTCTAAAGTCTTCTTTATAAACTATTTGATATAATGGCTCTCGCTATATACACAGATTTCCACAGTACGTGCATCAGTACATTTAAAGCCAGCAGACTGCGCACCGGATTACATTTCTTCCGTGAGACGGTAGCCAAACCTACAACGGGCAGCGCTGGACAACGTGAGTTGCTAATTTGAAATCCAGTCACCACTAACCAAATCCCGACTGTTTATGATGGGAGTAGGAGTAAAAACAAAACAAAACAAAAAAAAAAAACCAACAAAATCATAATCTATTCCTTGTAAACATACTATTTTCACCAGGCGTCAAAATTAGACTGCAGGCTGACTGCCATGCACAGCGCAGAATACCTCATCAGCCTTCTGCAAGAAAATAATTTTACATTATAATTCATAAGCTGACATTTTGTATCACGTATATTCCATTCCTGTCTCAGCAAGTAAAAAAAAGGCAATTCTGCGCCGACATACATATTTACCTTTTGACGGCTATTTTTTTTTTCCATTCATTTGACGTTAATAAAGTACTCAGCCATTTCCTACAGATATAATTTGCACAAACATCTATTCCATTTCCCGATATGATGGAGCTGTTCGTACGGGTAAGCTACTCTGCTGACTTGAGCACATTATAAAATTAATTTGGCATCCAAATGTTAAACATAATAGTATTGTGGTTTAGAACATTAGACTGGGCAAAAAAAAATCATAAATACGAAAAACCGAGCGATTAAAACGTCCAAAAATCTCTAATAACGATGACGGCGGTATAGAACGCGTGGAGACTCTTTTCCCTGCTCTGGTAGAAACTAATATTCCAAACGGCTGCGAAATAGATGATCATTTCAGTTTATTAAATGTTCAATATTGCATAAAACTGCTCGGAATTAAAACAAAACGACTCACTGGGAACTTAAAAGCAAAAAATATCGCTCGCTAACAACCAGTCTGTTAATTTCCATCCCGCGGCATCAAAGGCAGCATTTCGCACAAGAGGAGAAAAAAAATAATAATAAATCGTTCCAACAAAGACAGCAACGAGCTCATCGAATCCAAATCCATTTATGTATTTTTTATATTAAAGCAATAAACGCGGCTCATTTGTCTTCTAGCGGTTGCCATGTTTTTCTGTGCTGTTGCTATGAAGTCCAGCCATTAGCTGCGCTCCAAGGTAAACTACACGAGCCATCAACAAAAGTGACACTCAATCTCTGGAGTTCATATTTCCTCCAGATTATCTATGGTAGTTGACAAGCTGGTAATGAAAAAAATCACACTAAGCAAATGGACGCTCTAATAACAATAAATCCTATATAAAAATACGAGGGGCCCAAACCGTTTCCTTGCATCTATTTTGTCATGAATTCTAATTAACGCAGGAGAGGAGGGAAAAAAAACCCCGGAGACTGCTGGGTCATCACAAGAAGTGCATCACGATATGATTGATAGGAGGACGAGCGTTGGCTTGTGCCGCAAAGATTCCCTTCCGTTAAAATTAATGACCCTCCTACCTGCCCTCATCATAGAGCCCAAATGATATCCCACTTCTTATTTCAATTTTTGAGACGCGCAGGAGATGAGAAAGACGGGTCATTTGTCTTCTAATAGCAACATAATAGATCTATCACAATAAAACATCTGCACAAACAGTTATTTTTCCATAACAGCGAAGCTCTTACCAACCGGAGATCGATAACTTATGAAAACAACAGTTTACCCGGGTGTCAGGCTCTCCGTCAACTTGCTAAATATTTAACACTTGTCAGGAAAGAGAAATACTGTTTTAATAGAACCATAAAAGCCTATATGCCCCCCCACACACACAACAAAAAAATAATAAAATAGAATAAAAAACATTAGTCAGCGACTAGATCAGGGCTTCAAACAAGGAATACTGGACCCTCACTTTACAGGAAATTTACCATTTATTAGTTTGTTGTTTTTTTTAGCCATTCACTCCAGGTGTTGTGGACTAAATCTCCCATAATGCTCTTACAGTCATAATGCTGGCAAAGCATCAAGGAAAATGTAGTTCACAACATCTGGAGTGCCGAAGGTTGCCTACCCCTGCTCTAGAGGTATCCTTATCCCTAAGCATGCCATTGGCTGGTACTTAGACTTGTCCACGGAGGAGATCCAGAGGAACCGTACTCAAAGACCCCAATTAAATGCCGAAGAAATTGTCAAGAATATCTCCCTGTGCTGAAATTTAGCTTCCAAAAATGTAATAGAGGATGGTATTGCAGTTATTGTTGCTTGATTTATATAGGGTCATCCTATTCTGCAATGCTGTACAATTATATACAAGATATAAGTAGGCCATCACATGACAATTTGGACTTGCAGAAAGATAGGGATAAGAGGGCTCTGTTCCAACAAGCCTACAATCCAGACAATTTGCAGCATTCTAAGCAGTCTGCAGGACTGTTCTTGGCATGTACTGTAGCCGTAGGACTATAACCCAGGCGTTCCCTGTTATTAGTGGTAAACAGAAGTAGGGACTGTGTCCATGATATGACGCTTACTTAAAACACTCAAGAAAACCCCTATTATTTTATGAGCATCTTGTATTAAGCAGTAAGGCGCGGTCACGGTGTTAAGCGTGTAGCCAAAATACAGCTGCCGCTTATACACAGTAAGTTGGCCTTTGTTTTTAAGTTCGCGCTTGTAATCACACATGCTAGCGGAGCCTGTAAAAGGACAATCTTTTCTATTAGTGGTTTTAAGCCAAATTAAAAGCAGAACTAAAAACGGGCGGCGTCCTGGTTTCATAATAACACGCATTATACGCTTTATGGATAAAAGCAAGTCACGCGGCTTGCAGCAAAACTATAATCCAGTTCTGATTCATAAGGTTGCGTTTACTTGCACGCTATGCATGATCACTCGCTCCACAGCCTTACCGTGGGAATACGCTGTTAATATACGCAGTCATCGGCTTTATGATTCTCAGAGCGACATTAGATACCATCGTTCACATATAAAGAACTAAAGAGAAGATTCAACAACCAATGGGGAAAAGGGAGGGCAATTTAAAATCTGAGAAGGGACCATGGGAACCAACGTTATGTTCCTAATGCTTCACTGCGCACTCAGGACCCTCTATACGTATTTATTAAGAGCATGCGCGTTCTTGTTTGCACGCCTGTCTTTGCATAATGATATAATCATTAACTCAAGTAACTCAAGTACATTATGGCGTCTATGGAATAGCCATGAACCTACTGACGATTTGGCTACAGCACCACAGCACGTCAGCCTGACATTTTAGTTTTCCATGTAGTTTCAGGCGTGTGTGCTTTTGGCAGCGGTATCAGTGTTTTGTATATACACAAGGTGTAAGGTGAAAGCAGGACGTCCTAAAGTGCCATCAGATAACGTGCGATTATGCTTTGGCACAGGGTAGCCACCTTTTGCCGAATCATTTCACTGGGGTTTGTGGCTGTGGCGTGGGTGCTTCTCTGTGTGGTTTCCCCGGGGACAGCCAGAATTTGTGTTTTAGTAGAGAAAAAAAATATTATGAAGAAATTAAAGAAATGAGGGAAGGGGCAAGAGAAAAGATAGAGAACAAAGAGAAAGAAGGTGAAAGAAGACAAAAAGGGAGGAAAGAACAGATAGGAGATAAGGAAGTAAAATGAGACAGAAGGAGGAAGGGTGAAAGGAGAAAAGAAAAAGTAGAGGATAGACACCCACATTTTGTTGTCCCTTCACAGGATCCTGCGGGGTGTCAGTAAGCCTTCCCACTTGTCCAAAGGCTGCCCAGATCCCACTCCGATGTAGAATGTGTGTTAACAGCCACCATATACCTCATGTATATATATTTACACGGGATTTACCTTGTAAAACCAGGACAGTATTATGTTTATATATAATATAATAATATAATATGTCTATGTAGAATTTTTGGGGAAATTACTAGGACATGCAAGCACAAGCAGATTATTTCTTCTTTTTTGGGATGCTTTGGGGTCTTCAATCTTACTTTGGCTGCATCACATAAGGACGCTGCAATACTAACCCCTCAAGGCACGGGCTGAAAACAAGTCCACTTACCGTACTCTTGTCTTTAAGAAGCTTCTCAATTACTTCAATAAGCATGTCTTTTTGGTCTGGATCCAGGCTATAAAAAAAAAACAAAAACAAAGTGCATAATAAGAAAAAATACCCGTTAAAACAAGTGTCAAAAATGGATATAATCAATAAGAATCAAATGTATGCGTCTTTTGTAAATTGACAAGATTGGGTATTAGAGTAAATGCTCAAGTTCTATAGCAAGTTATTCTGCGTGCCCAGCAACACTGGCTCTCGTTCATGGTAAGTTATTCTATGTGCCTAGCACGGTTGGCTCTTCTTCATAAGTTACTACATGTGCTGCGTCACCAGCTCTCCTCCGCTGTAAGTCACTATATGCGATTAAGCCTTCAGATGAAAAACTAAGATGTAGGTTTTATTTAGTATTAGTATTTAGTATTAGTCTCCATTGTGATGTACGTGGAAGTCACCGGTCTTCGCACCAAAAACATTGTGGCGAATGGCAGCACCTTTAATCACGGCTTGGCCCTTGACTTTACTTGTCTGTTTGCTCACAGAGATAACTATTTTTACAGGCAATGAAATAGTACATTTATGAGTAGGGATGGTCTATATGGCCAGAAAAAGAGCAAGAGATAATTCTATTCAAGACCGACCCCATGGACTAGAATATGCTTCAACCCCGCACATACCAGTCCAGCTACCAGACTAATCATCCACCGATAAGAGCTGAATTTGGGTTATATGTATTTTTGGGTGTGTAGACGCTTATTAAAGACACATGCCCAATGCATTCTACCCTAGAAGATGAAAGAACCCGGCAGGGGCCAGTCCGTGCCACCGTCACACAAGGAAACATGCCACCAACGGCAAAGTAATGGAACATAGGCAGAACTATTATGGATAGGATGAAGTGTCTGGGGAACTTTAATGTTTACAATAAAGTAGTTGACATCACTGTTCATTTAAGAATATTCTGAAGTTACCAAAAGGGGATGTTAAATATGCATTCTTTGCTGGTGGTGCTACATGATCTATTAAAGTACTTTTTTAGTATGTTAACACACCTACTTCCCTGCAGTGTACGGCGCTTACAGCCGCATGCATATCGCACCAGTTTTGGGTACTGGAAGCAGCACAGGCAAGGAACGGCTACCACTGAATGGTCCACCATGTGGAGATGTGTAAGGGTCTTATTAACTCACTCCCGAGTCAGCAATTAGACATCCCTCACACGCAGCCAAAATTATAGAAAAGATTCTGTTAAAGATCTTTATGCATTTGGATGGGGGAAAAAAGTAGAATACCAGGGGACCCATAGCTATTAAATGCAATGAAGTTCGTATGACGGCTGGAGGGTACATTTAGTTCTGTAATATGTTTTCATTGTGACGCCGTCAACTGCAATCAGCTGGAAAGGAGCATAAACCGAAGAAGCCGTTCTTTCCACCCGTGAAATATATCGCAACCACCTTACCTGTAGAGCTTCTGGATCGCATGGGCTGCTGTTTTTCTTACATAAGGAGAGAGATCTGCTGCTGCTTCCTTGATAGCCAACATCATTATGGGGACTATAATTGGGACACGAATACTTGATAAAACTCGCAGAGCGCTTGCGCGAATCAGCTGGTTAGGATCCTGGAATGGAAAATGTAATGCACAATGGGTTAAAAGGTATTCACACGACAAAAAGACTACTCTTTGGAACACATCTGAAATGTCAACCTTCGCAACGGGCTGAGTCGGCCCTTCACGATGCATGGTTAATTCAGTGATATCATGCAATAAAAGTCACCGATTTAACTTTGTATCATGTAGCGCCAACTGAGCCCTTCTTGAATGAAGCTTCATGAAAAACACGCAGACTTGATGGGCCAGACTGCTTCCCACCCTTTCGGATTAAACCTTACAGTAGATGGAGAAGCATTGTATCTGTAAAAAGCTTTTGGCATACTTTGGGTGTATTCAGAAAACCCTGTGGAACACTAAACACTCAAGTCTATCGAGACATCCGACACTTCTTTAATTACAGCCAAACGGACTTTTAATTTTTCCTGCATTTTTGTGCCGCTGTAAAATCTGGTCCTTGGTGTTGTGTTATGTTCAGGATAACCAAATGTCTCCCCCGTGTAGATTTACATTTCCTTGCTGCATTTATCTTTACCAGAGGCTGTCCACATTATCTGTGGGTAAAGTAAATCATCTTTACATTGTATTTAAGCTTCTGACCCTCTAGCTTTAGACTTCCTTATTATTTCTCCCCCTTAGAAATATACTTTGCCAAATCCCATTATTTAAATGTTTACATTTATTATTTATAATGTCTATTCATTCTGAAGATGGGGTCTGCAGAAATTTAGGTGAGATCTGACCATTGGCATACTTTAAAGTACCCCCAATACACTTTCTCATTGGATGTCCACACCCCAAGTGCATTATTTGACATTTATAAAGATTAAACCACAGCTACCACAGCTAATCTCATTATCACATGCCATTTGGCTTTTAAGGAACATCTACCCTGTTGCAGACCTTTTGGTAAAAACATGCATCTTACTTTTCAAACCTTTTGCAATATTGCTAAGAAGAAACATTAAAACGCATGAGTCCTGATATAATAAGGCACCCAACTAGCAACAAGTAATAACTCACACGGGCACAATGGGACAAAGAGCTTAAAACGCTACATTTATTTTGTATCTGTTCTCGATCATGTCTTATCGCGTGTTACTCTTATTGACAAAGTGTATATCGTCAATGTAATTTTCACTCTCTAATGTAACAGCGCCGCAAAACCTGCTGGCGCTCCGTAAATAAATGTAATGTTATATTTTAAATGCATTCTGGTCCATTTTAAGAAAAACGGTGAGCGGACGTACTTTCAAACCCCGCTGAAAAGTAGCGATTGATAACAGAGCCAGGTCCTGTTGTTCCTCTGCGTAGCGTACAAGATAAACATAAACCAACTTCTTTATCTAGGAAGAAAGGGGAGAATATTAAATTAGCCTCAGGAGGAGAAAAAAAAAAAGAAAAAAAGGACGCATGGAAACCTATTAACGCAACATGATCTCAAGCAACGTTAGGAAAGAAATTGTTGATTTGTGGAATGGCATGAAGAGGAAAACAGAGAGCTACATCTATACAAAAGGGGGATTGCTGCTTAATTCTCTGTGTGCTCAACATGTCGACACAGCGCATTTTCAAAGTTTTGGCTTAACAAAATAAAATTATATACTCTCGCTCTCCAGAGAGACACTTTTGTGGCTGCTGGGGCAAAAGACATAACAATATTAAATCACAGAAGGTTGCAAAATACAACACTTGTCCTTGTTCTGCTTTAGATTAGAGCAAATCAATACTGACCACAAGAGGCTCGAGCGCCGAATGACAGCAGGTTGCAGAGAAAGACTCGGTTTTTTCCCTGAAACCATTCTGTGACGAGATAAGGGAGTGCTCGGAGACGCGTGACTACACCGCTCTCCTCGCACTTACAAGCGCTCAATGTTACTACATGCCTGACTGTGAAGCTAATCAGAACGGGGCCACATTATAGTCCCGGGGAACACAGGAAGGTCTGTTTAATTAGTTTATCAATGCTGGAACATCAAACTTCATGACATATTGACTAAACCTCTGATTTTGGTCTGTACCTCCAGCACGGTACAGGGTCACTCGCTGCATCCTTTGTCATCTGGTAACATCTGGCACATACGCCAAACAGGATTACGGCAGCTTGGGCTCGCAAAAAAAGAGATTCACGGGACATAAACAGACACGTCGCTCGTTAAGGGCACACAACGCTCTGCGGCGATCTATTATCGTCTGAGTTTTACATTTATATACAAGGCTTTTTTGCTTAACATTAAAAAATATATATTGCAACGATGCGGTAGATGGGGAATAGAAAGAACCCAGGTACAGCAGTCACAGAAGTGAGTAATACACTGTATTGCGGGTTACAAGCACAGTAATATCCCACGCAGCCTCCCCAACAAAGACTTTATATTAAAATACTTAGTGAGTACTTTAATATGAATTAATCTACCTTTTAACAAAATAAAATGTAAATACTTACCTTCAGGTGCTATGAGATCATTTGAGCTGAAAACAAATGGGGGCGCTTTGTGAACAGGCACACAGGCATCAAAACCTCCAAGGAACCCCTGCCAAGCTAACAATCCACAGCTGAACACATCTCCTGTGTGCCAGGGAGCCGCGGACAGGGACGGAGGCAAATCCCACCAAGCATTTGCAAAGGTCAGCCATATAATGGCTGAACTATATTCATTAAAAAGTGTATATGATGGGCTGTCTGGTTGGACAGCCCCGGACCATCACACTACCACCACCGTGCTTGGCTGTTGGTATACTTATTGTGGAATGCTGTGTTGACTTTACCCAAGATGTAACGGGACCCATGTCTTCCAAAAGGTCCAGTTTCGACTCATCAGTCCTCAGAATATCATCTCAAAAGTCTTGGGGTCAAGATGTTTTTTTGGAAAATGTAACATGATCATGTGTGTTATTTTTGGTCAGCAGTGGCCTTCTTGCAACTCCTCCATGGATGCAATGTTTATTGTGGAATTGTGAACACTGACCCTAACCGAGGCATGTGATGCCTGCAGTTCTTTACATGTCAGTTTGGGTTCTTTTGTGACCTAGAGGAGTTGTCTATCTGCTCTTGGAGACATTTTTGTTGGCCGTCCAGCACTGTTCCAATTTTCCTCCATTTGTAGATAATGGTTCTCACTGTGGTTCGATGGAGTCCCAGAGCCTCAGAAAAAGCTTTGCAACCCTTTCCAGACTGATAGATGTCAATTTTTTTACATTTCTTTTGATCGCGGCATCATG
Organism: Spea bombifrons; assembly: GCF_027358695.1. NCBI lineage: Eukaryota > Metazoa > Chordata > Amphibia > Anura > Pelobatidae > Spea > Spea bombifrons. Next base: position 144,908,343 of record NC_071087.1, read on the forward strand.
TGCTGCATTTTGAGACCTTTTAGCCTCCTTCACTTAGCAAGACAGGTTCTAATTAACTTAAATTAATTTAATTTAGAATCAACACGACTGCAGTAATCACACCTGGGTGCACCTAGTAAAATGTAACCAAATTATCAATCAAATGTGGTTAATTGGTTGGTTTAGTAGCTAAAGTGGCAGTTCCTTTTTCACATAGGGCCAGGTAGGGTTGGATAGCTTTTTACATTGAATCGCCTATTAAAATGAAATGTATCAAACTACTAAATTTAATCACTATGTATTAACAATAATTCTGAAATATGTTTTTTTTACCTCCAAATTTTTGCTGGCTACATTCTTTACAACAGCAGGAAACAACTCCGAGGCATTTTTCCCACTTGAAATCATCTATAAAGTAAATGAAAAAATAAACATTACAGAGATTTTAATATAATAACATTTTATCAAATAGAAGTGACGTTAGTAACGGGCAGCACCTGATAAAAATGGCAGGGGACAAATAACACAGAGAATTAACGGAGAACGGACCTGCTGCCACAGACAATTTAGCTGTAATAACTAAAGAGAAAAACCTGTAGATTATGGCAGTGATTGGAGGCAGACCTCGGGCAGAACGATCAGCGCTGATCTCCTACAAATCAAGTGCTCAGAGGATTTATTTAGCTTTATTTTCTAGTGAGAAATGTAGTTTGTCACATGGCGTAGGCCATTAAAGATACTGATTACACACACATTATTTATATATATATATATATATATATATATATATATATATATATATATATATATATATATATATATATATATATACACATACAAACACCTATATATACACACACACACCTATACATCCACACATATATATGCATACGTGTTCTCACACACGTACATATAAATACACGTGTGTGAATGCATGCAGATATATGTATAGATTTTGTTATACTGCACTGCTTTTAGTATTAGGTGATGACGTCACCGCGCAACTTTATTGAAAACTGACAATTGTCAGTTTTCACGGTATGGGGGCATGCTGCTTAGATGCCTGTATCTCAGGCATCTGAGCAGCTACAGACCCCCAACATATACCGTTGGAAAGGTAATCGCCTCACCTTTCCAACGGTATAATGGTTGTAAAAAAAGAATAAAAAATATTATGTTAAAAAAATAAAAATGTACAAAAAAAGTAAAAAAAATTATTTGGGGGTCTCTAAAGGCAGATAAATAAAGATCAAAATTGCCTAGAGACCCCCAAATTAAATTATCTAAACATAAGCTGGTTTAACTTTAAAAAAAAAAAGTTTAAGTATTCTAGCTAAATGATCACTGTGGTAGCCAATGTTACCACAGTGATCATACAGCTATAAAAAGTCACATTCCCTTTTTAAAAATGGCCGATACTAAATTTTAACCCCATGATCCCTTTGATCATGGGGTTAAATTTAGCCAATGGTAGAGGAAGGCAATTTTTGAAATCCAGATGAACTGCAAAAATCAACCGTATAGCCTGTAGTACGTAAGTTAACCATGTCATCCCTGGAGCCCCTTGCATTTTTACTGCAAAACTTATTTTTGCTGTAAAAGTGATTTTTTTCTCCCTTTACGATCATCTCTTTGGGATTGTTAGGGGAAAGAATGGTGTGTGTGCTTCTGCGAGTGAATGTATGGAAAGTATGGTGTGTGCTTCTGCGAGTGAATGGAGATATGAAAAGCGTGTGAATGGTCAGTAATTAGGGTTGAAGCCTTGACGTGGCATTACTGCTCACGTAAGAAGTTAAATTATGGCACAAAAAGTACATATTTTCAAAAACAACACCCCTCGGCGCATCAAATGAGGGGCTGCATGTGTTTCTAGTACAAACCTGGAGTGCACAAGACACAAATGAACATGTCGCTATGGTTAGAAAAAACATATTTTCTAGCCAAAGCGACATATTCCATCATTATCTGTGAACTTAACTTTTGTCCTAGAAATACATGTAACCCCTCATTGGAAGCTCCAAGGGGTGTAGTTTCTTGAAATGTGTACTTTATGTACCCTAATTTAACTTCCCAGATGTCTAGACCACCTTAACTTCAGATATGGCAGATTGGAGAATCTTGTTAAAAAATTGTCTTAAAACATTTAGGGGTGATGGCTGCATTTAGACAGCCCTAGACAGCTGGGAAGTTAAATTATGGTACATAAAGTATATATTTTCAGAAACTACACCCCTTGGCGCATCAAATGAGGGGCTGCATGTGTTTCTAGGACAAACCTGGAGTGCGGAAGACATAAACGAACTTGTCGCTTTTAATTTTATTTATTTTTTATTTTTATTTGTGTGATATTTACTTATTTGTTGTGCACGTCAGATTTGTGATACAAATACAAATAAGACCTCATTTGCTGCGGCTGGGGGTGTAGTTTCTAAAAATATATAGTTTTGTTGGCATATTTTAACATCCCGGGCAGCTAGAGCTGTTTAATCGACGCAGCCATGCATTAAATTTAAAGATGTATTTTGTGATAGTCTAATAAATTTAAGTTTTAGCAATAAAATATTAGAAAAACACAGTCTACTGTTCTCAATGTCTGTTTATTTTAGACCGGTTACCTACTACAAATATTTAGCAACACAGGTTTTGATATTAGAGTTTAGAAAAATAACATTACAAACTAGTTTTTATTGAGTTGGAAGTGAAAAATTACACTTTTTTCCCATTTTTGGTTGTATTTTGCAAACCTAATGAGACATACACATATAAAAATGGTATATTTGGAATCTGCTGGGTGTGCTGAAAAAAACAATATATGGTTTGTATAGTTTATTCCCAAGAAATTTACTTGAAACACGTTTAAACGTGAGATGCACCAAAATGCCGAAAACTAGCTTAGCACCAGGGTGTGAAATGGCTTAGCAGCCAAGGGGTTAAATGGTGCACACAGCATTTACTGCCGGCCAAAATTTTTTTACATTGGACGACATTATTCTGCCGTTAGCTGGCACTCACCGAAGTGCTACTCAAATGTATGAAGTGCAAATGAAACAGACATTCTTTTTAACGACAGGACGCCTCTAAAAGATGCAAATGACTAATTATAACTAGATCTCTTTTCAGAAAGGAACGTCTCCTCGTAGGGACAGTCCCCCACCCCAAGCCTCAACATCAGATAACTCGCTACACCTTTATGCTCACTATTTACCCTGAGCAGGGCTGGGGCGTCCTAACAGGGTCACACCTCGCCAACATATAAAACATACACAAAATACACACATTCCTTGGAGTGATTTTTTTTTTATAGATTGTAAGCTCACAAGGGCAGGGCCCTCTTCCTCTGCATTAGTACGTCTGAACGCGCGTTTATGTTTTTGTCCCGATGGAACCTGCTGGCGCTGTATAAATAAATGTATTTATAGCAGGTGTACAGTATGTTCTTCGAATGTGATAAGGAACGGGGATTTCATGAAAAGGCTAACCTTTCCCTCATATATTCTCTTTCCAATTTGGTAAACTACTGTACTTCTCATGTGTGTCGCTCTTATGCTTCCGCTCCCCAAAACATTGCATGTGATAATTGGGAGACTCTTGCAGTTATGTTACCAACCCTGCCCATATTATCAATGCAAGGGCACCTTTTCATTATACAGGGCCAACTCATCCCTTCTTGCTGGAGAAATCAGACCCAATCCTGCCAATGGATAGTTAAGCGCGTTAAACCCACAACTCTACTGCCAACTCTCCCTTTAGTGAATAGACCACAGAATGCCCCACAAATCCAGGCGCTCTCCTATTTTCATGTAGCTAAAAATGTAAGTCTGACCACTACCCGACAGGGCTGTGGATCCATTCTGTGTCGGTACATCTAAATGGGAATAGTTCTGTCACTGAACCCATACAATTAACCGGTTACTGTGTGCTAGCCGTGGCACATGGCCCACGTTTTTATACCTACAGCAGTGAGTAATTAGAACCATAATAGTTCAATCACACACGCTAACTTTATACCACAAAAGGTGTACTCGCTGTAATTTCCTGGGGAAGTAGAGAAAATGTTTAAAGCACACATTTATTAGACAAAACCATGGAGTTGATTTGCTAACTACTTTAAATGTAAAAAATAAATAACTTGTTTCATACCCCGATGATCCTTTTCATCGCTTCCAGCTTTGCGGAGTCTTTGTTACTTTCCAGCATCTGCTTTAAGTCTTCATTCCTAAAGCAAAGCAGAAGACGTATTTTTTTTAAAAAGAAATCAAGTTACACGAGCTTGAAGGACGTTTATCTTTTGATTTTTTTTCTTTAATGAAAAATCAAAGTCTCCCCGTCGTTTGTAGCAAAGCTTAGCGTTTTAATAAGCATCCCCTGTACTGGCATCAGTGTTTATCTAGCAGGCTAGTATACCGATGGCGCAGACGGGGTACAGCTGGGTTCACTGCCATAGTTTCTGCTTTAAGGGGGTAACAAAGCTTTGTTTCTCAGACAAACAGGGATTAGGGACGCAAACATTGTTTCAAAAATATGGGCTCCCTTTAAAACCAAAAATAGAAAAAAAAGCCTTGTGGGATTTTTTAAGCCCTATTGGTATGCATCGTGTGACTTAATTGCAATCATTATGCTGGGGAAGAAGAGATGGAATAACAGCAGCAGTTTAGGTGATCTTAAGTTGTGTTAAGGTGCCCCAAAAATAACAATTCCAGGGGGTTGGGGGAATTCTCTTTCCTGCTTGCCACGTAAGTCATTTCATGACCTAAATGTGGGTAGAATGTAAATGTTGTTATATTTCACTCTTCAAGTACGCTGTCCTGATCTGCTATGCTCTGGGGTTAAATCACTACAGCCAGGGCTGACCTAGGTGGCCCTGAGCCTTTAAGGTCAGGGGCAATCAAATTGCATACGATATATGAACTCGATGATACCAAGGAAGCAATGTATTCATGGAAAATTAAAGAGAACGCACCAAACTTGGGGTACTTAGTGGCACAGGCCGGGCTAAGCAATATATGGCCATCACTAAAACGTATGCCTTCGATGGGTGTTTCTTGTATGGATTCGCTGGGTATGCGCTGAATTCTTACTTTGGTTTATGTATTTATTGGTTATTATTATTATAGCCGAAACCCAGGAATCTGATTATGTATTCCATTTATGCTTTTTAGGTTGTGTGCTCCACTTTCTGTATATTTTTGATTGCTTTCCTTATGTGTAAGGTGATTCTGGCCGAGGGCAACGAGCGGAGCCCAAGGTCTGTCTCGGCTCATGCTGTGGCCCTAGCAGCCTCGCTGACCTCTCTCAGTAAAACGGCTTTGGAGAATTCGCTCTACATTAATGCTGCATTACATAGAACAAACTCAGCCTTCCCGGCAGCAAAGCTCACCGGCACAAGGTCAGCGAGTCGAACCTTCCAAGTAACCAAGCGCCCAGTTTAGCGAATAACCCCAATTGTTTTTTATTCCTCTCTCTTAATTAAGGTCAGATTTGAGGCAACTGAGCATCTTTAAGCATATATATAAAAGCTTAACATATATCATGGTATATAGGTCACTGGTTACAACTAAAACACTAATCTATGTCTGATAAGGAGACACCTAAAGAAGATTTAAGATGTATTAAGGGTGTGTGGGTTTTGAGTCAGCCCATGCTCATTTCCACCCAGAATTATTTCATTCTCCTGCGCATCCGGCCAAAAATAAAACCTCTAGTTTGCGGAATAATACATTATAGAATAGTAAAATGATGTATTATTAGTGTATATGCTCATTATGTATGAAACAATAGCAGACAGCTGCTTTGGGGACAATAGAATCGGATAAATTTGAAAGGAATTGCAGGACTGTTCAGCCCTTGTGAGAAGGGAATTGATAGAAGACATAAGGATTGTAAAAGAATGTCCATGAAAAGATGTTGTAAAAAATGGCCTTAACAGAAGGACATTCAGAACAGACAGGTAATCACAAGGAGAGTGAATTGGGAACAGAAGTAACATCTCCGTCTACGAAGACGTGCCGCTAGGATGCTGCGCAAGAGTTTGCGCCTCGGAATAAACACACGCGAGATTCTGAAGAACAGAACGGACTATTGTTATCTGCGGAAGATCTACTACTGGTATGGGCAATATTCAATTATTTCATACATTATACATTTCTTTCTACTGAAATCAATTAGCCGGAACACAATCTTAGGAAGAAGAACTCGAGGAATGTAGTTGAATTTTTTGGTCATGTACACAGATCTGCAATCCAAGAACATGCCCCGGGCCAACGAATAGCACCGCTGGCATAAAGAAAGAGCTGAACAGGAGCCTTAAAGAGGCTGAAAGTACCGGGAAGTACACAGACGTACGTCTACATATATCCATAAACATATAGCGGAGAACCGGGACCTGATTTACCGTGTGAGAGCAAACCAAGGAGTACATGCGCCATATATGGGGAATTATCACCAAAATTATCGCCAAATACAGATGTGTTGATGAAAAGCCCCACGGCTTTGTAGCTTTTATTTCTTTCACATTTTGGCCGGTCTTAAACCACAACAGTTTATAAACCTATAAACGCTGAAAGCTATAGTACGGAAAGAAAGGCAACGAGCGACGCAGGCCTATACCCAGCAAAGGCAAATAAACACATGAAGGTGAACTCCTTCCGTGATGAAAGGCAAACAGAAGGTTAATTAGCACTTTTCATAAATTATTTCCAGACATCCTCCATCCAACCTTGTCTGAGATGTATCAGCCGTGCATATTAAGAGACAGTCAGGTGGAAAGACATCATGAAGCGCAGTATCTGTAGGAGAGCGCCAGAGAAGAGACATTCACCCCGTGACAGCCATTCTCGGAGACCGCCCGGGACGTTTGAATGACACGTCTTCAGCACTACACGGTTCATGTAATCTATTAATCCCTAGTTCTTTGCCTGAGTGCCGCCGGACCATAATCCCACATAATCCCACTAATGACATTTAAAAGCACGATAACTTCCTCCATCCGAAGATGCACACACAGAAGAGCGGCGTTTACAAAGGAATTATCACAGATATGGTAAATCCCTGAACAGGTTATATTTATCGCAGTAGGGTAGCGTGGTTAATTTCAAGTCTCTATGGTAACGGGTAAACTCTCAGCCCAAGCAGTTGAGTCGCAACGTATAGAACACCCCTATGTATATAGCAGACCGCTGTAGCACCAGAGATGCCGCAGTCCGATGCCTCACGTGACCGAACAGAAAGGAGCCTGAACGACGGAATTAACGGAATACCCCAAACTGAATCCTATAGTGCAAACGTTAAAAAGCGGACTTAATACCTTAGCGACCAACAGATTGAACCAGCGAGAAGGAACAATCCATTTTGGTTGCTATGGTAACAAGACTGCTTTTAAAACTTCTCACGATCATTTTTGTTTGTTTTTTTTTTTTTACATACGAGGTGTATTACACCAGCCTACAAGACATTACGTTTTATAATCACAGGCATTGTAAAGCATTCAGGGATATCAGCGCTTATCTGTAAAGCTATCTGTGACTTTTTCCAATGCAGGAAGCCCATTAAAGCAAATAACGCTAATAACGTTAATCGTGTTTTTAAGGTTTTACCTGGAATAATACGTACCCATCGAGCATTAGCTTTGAGGAGTTCTCAGCGCCGTCCTGGCCCTCGGAGCGGTTCAGGGCCACTTCCTCCGCCGTGGGAACGGAGTTCAGACTGAGCTGAAGGTTGTCGGCCACATCGAGAACTGACTTTACGGCAGACGTCGCACTCACTTTCTTCATCATAGACAAGTGCTTCTCCGATACAGCTACACTACAGATCCCTCCAACAGCTCGAGACTCGCTTGCAGCGGAACAGGATGCCAACTCCCTCATTAAAAAAAATCAAGTTTCTTTCAATTCGGAGAAGTCATTTCCCTTTAACAACAAACCTCATCCCGCGCGAAATGTTGGCGTGCGCCTATATCCATCATCCAGTCTGCGGTCCCGACGCTACTGTTTAAAAACAAAGTTGGACGCTTTCTCCTGTATTGCGGCCGGCGTGTATTCTAATCACAAAGGGGAACTAAAAAATAAAAAAGTGTGTGTTCGTGGGTGACTAGCAGAATTACACAAGCCCCTATTTCATGCTCACATGGTATGAGTAACCGGCTACAGGAAAGCTCCGCAGCTCACATGTCCAAAGCACAAGAATGTGCACTCGCCCTCCCCTAAACTAGCTCAACAAGCCATGAAATGCAGTTCCGCAAGTGACTTTTAGTAATCCCGCACCGAGCGCTTTCCTGAGATAGGTGTGTCTGAGGGGGAAGACTGTCGGACTCTTAACTCTTCTCATTCAAACCCAACAAAAACTTTACAGGAGTTGCATTCGATGGCACGACGACACACCTGAAACGTGACCCTGCAGCCACACACGCTAACGCCAAAGAGGAAAAGCAATAAAGTTTTATATCTACCAGCGGGTACATTTTATAGGAACATAACGAGATATTCCTGTCTGTTGCTTTAAATCAATCGTCTTTCTTGTACTTGGAACTGCCTACAAGGTAAAAATACCCCTGGGTTCATTCTCGCTTTAATGTCTTCTGGGCTACATTCCTAGTGGAGTCTGACTTAAAGTCACTGTTAGTTTTAGCGGTGGAAGCAAGGGTTTTTATACTGTTAGTAGTGGGGCAAATTACGTATATATATATATATATATATATATATATATATATATATATATATATATATATATATATATATATATATATATAAATATTTTTAGGTAAAGAAATAACTACTTTTTCTACACATTTTTTTTTACTTCAACGGAGAGTCAAAGCGGGGTGCTGCAATTAAATTTAGCACAACAAGGGTCAAAGAGAGGGAAAGAGACCAACCAAAAGAGCTCAACAACAAAAAAAAACTCTGAAATTATATGTAAATTAACTCCCCCTTTGATGACCCCACAATAGCATCCCATCAGACCCATTTAGAAATGGCTAATCACCAGAAATTCTACTTTTGGTGCGGCTAACACTTAATTTGCGGGTTCTCGATGGATTTATGATGGAGACGTAAGCGTTGCTGGCAGTACATCTGATAAGAACGCTTTACTTCTGACATCGGCCACAGACACCAACATTTCCCATTTCCAGAAGTTGTTAGAGTGACATCTTGTGGCAGAAAGTGTGCATTGCAATTAAACATTCAAATACCCATTTCCAATAATTATCTTTTATTTACATGATGCAAACAATTTACACAGCGCTTCTTACAATACATGTATCCAAGGCGTCGGACAAAACCAGGACTGGTGGACTAAGACAAAACACTACATTCAGTAGAGAGGGCGCTACTCACAAGCTTACACCAGCTTCAACTCATCTCCCTAACAACTTCCCAATTGGCTAATTCTACCGCTTACACTGAAGGGCACTTGCTTGATATGATTTTCTCTCTCTATCTCTCCCTTCTGACCACCACCTTCTAACCTTTTCTCCACTGCCAAATACCTTCCTCGACCCTCTGCGTCACTGAAACACGTCCTGCTTTCAATGTTAACCCTTTCCACTTACAACACACTTACTTCATCTCTTGACAGCATTTCCCCATATATCAAACAATATCCCCAACAACTTAGACATCAGCCATTGCGTACTAAAAACACGTGCTTACCCGCATGACACGGATATCTGATATTTTTATATGGATCACCTTAAAATGTACCTTATTAATGGAAAAAACAAATGTGGGTCCAAATCCCCAGTGTCTTACATGTTAAACATGTGAAGGGTTTCTTCAAACATGACATGGATAACGGAATCACTAGACATTTGGAAGAATACAATTATTATTCAGAACTCAGACTGTGACTAGACCCGATTCTCCCCCAGGCATTTTATCGTCTACATATAACAATGTTCTATTTCGAGTCTGTCACATGTTGACCCGCGCTCTCCCTCCGCATGCCCCGGCTGGAAATGTCGGCCTTTAGGAAAACATACATGCCAATTCTCCATCTTATACAGAGGATGTATCGCCAACACAGCTTGTAGCGATGCAAGACTCAACCAAAACCACCTACAGCTTCTGTTTTTATTAAAATAAAATGGCACATAAAACAGGACATAGAATATCCATGAGACGGGCACTAAAACAGCACCATGAAATGAATAAATGTTCTACATGTAACAAGCTTGTAATTCTGGTCCCGAGGCTCTTACTGCGACGGCACGCTGGCATGTCTATCATACCCGAAACCCGCTACGAGGGAAGAACACAATGAGAGTACATGTACCCCCAACGCCTGGCACACAGGTGATCCGATCCTACTGACTTCTGGAAGTCACTGCCATGCAGGGCTTACTCCACTGCTCCCTGAAAACAAAAATGGGCATTGCTGCTCCTCCAGCACAGGCAAGATCAGCTGGTAAAGGAGCAAGAGGGCAGAGTATTCAGTAATAGGATAACAAATTCCTTTACACGCCAGCCTCCTTTCTTATTAGTAGGTGAAATACCGTATTTGCTTGAATACAAGATGTTTTTTTCTAGAGCAAATGCTCTCTTCTTATATTTAAGGTTGTTTTATAATCCAACCTCAAATAGAGGTCTGACTATAAAAATAAGATCCAGATCCCCCGCTGTGCTGCAGGGGACCCGGGTCCTTCTCTCTGGCAAATAAAAGTAAATAAAAACAATACATTTTTCTCAATCATACAGTATTGGCTCGATTATAGGTCACACCCTAAAAGTTTTGTGCTATTTTAAAGAAAAAATACACAAAAGTGGAATGTTAAAACAGTATTTTAAATAAACAGGAATACATGTATTCTAACATTTTTGGGATCTATTATGCAGTTAGTCAGTATATGTTATATATAAACAGAAATCTGGAAAACCAATAGCCATTTTAAGGTCATAGTGCAGCTTACTTATAGATATTTCCATCTGCCACACCAGATATGATTTATGCCCCCCTAGAAATGCCACTCCCCCCTCCCCAGACTTACCAATGCACCCCTAGTGTCTAGCAGGGCCAGCCAGGGCTTCCGTGGTGGAGCACCGGAAGGTTATGTCACGTCGGTGCTCCACCATAAAAGCACCGGCGGAAGTGCCAGCAGCGAAGGTTGTCTACGCGCACAGACGCACACCGGCTGCGGGAGAGGAGGATCCTAACCCTTTTGCTTCCCCGCAGCAGGGATAAATGGAAAAGAAAACAAAAAAAAAACACCCTGATGTCATTGGGCGGTCCCGCTGACATCGGTGGGCGGTCCCACTGACGGCAGCGGGAAACACCCCCATTTAAAGGGGAAATGGGCGGGGAGTGGTGCGTGTCAAGACCCCGCTCCCGCGACCCGGAGGAGCAGCGCTCACCCGGCGATCTCCGGTCAAACCTGGAGAGTTCAAAGGTATGCGAATTGCGCATCCCTGTGCTAAACCCCGATTATAGGCCGCACCCCCACTTTAAAGACTTAAAGTGGGGGGAAAGTGCGGCCTATATTTGGGCAAATACGGTAGTTTTTATTAAATATAAAAAAAAATTATGTGAATTAATATTTACTAGTAAAACTTTTTTCCTATAGAGTAGTCTTATATTCAGGCTTTTTCCTTTTTTTTTCCAGAATCTTGTAATACCTTTTTTATTGGACTAACAGTATTTAAAATAATAGACGAGCTTTCGGGAGTCCTCCCTTTATCAAGTCAAAAGCATTTCTGACCAAACAAGTGAAAAACACAGTTTAAAACTGACCAGTACATGTTCTGATACAGGGTTAAAACAGGGGTTAAAACAACACGGTAGAGAATTTGCAGCCAAAAAACTAAGAGGGTCGTAAATAGTGGCATATACTGCACAGATAAGGCTAGGGGGGGGGCATGAGTAAGCGTGTAGGAGAGAGAGAAGAAGAGAGAGAAGAGAGAGAAGAAGAGAAAGAAAGAAAGAAAGAAAGAAAGAAAGAAAGAAAGAAAGAAAGAAAGAAAGAAAGAAAGAAAGAAAGAAAGAAAGAAAGAAAGAAAGAAAGAAAGAAAGAAAGAAAGAAAGAAAGAAAGAAAGAAAGAAAGAAAGAAAGAAAGAAAGAAAGAAAGAAAGAAAGAAAGAAAGAAAGAAAGAAAGAAAGAAAAAAAAAAGCACAGGTTATAGGAAGTTTTGATAGTGTGCTAAGAAGCTCAAATCCACATTAAGTCCTCTGTTTTTACAATCATAAAAATGTATAATTTTGGCTTCAAATGTCTTTCTTTCTTGGGTGTTTTTGAAATGACCTCTCAGTGTTTTGATTTTAAGGTCATGTACGGAGTGACCGGTTTGGGTGAAGTGGTGCCCAACTGGAGTGCAAAGGTTTTCTTCATCATGATGGTTGATGGAGTATCTGTGCAGATTCATCCTTTTATTGAGTTGCTGACAGGTTTCACCGATGTAACACCCTATTGTACATTTGGTGCATTGAATCATGTATACAACATTTTGTGAAGTGCATGAGTACGATCCTTTAATATTGTATGTCTTGTTGTAGTGTATTTACTATTTACGACCCTCTTAGTTTTTTGGCTGCAAATTCTCTACCATGTTGTTTTAACCCCTGTATCAGAACATGTACTGGTCAGTTTTAAACTGTGTTTTTCACTTGCTTGGTCAGAAATGCTTTTGACTTGATAAAGAGAGGACTCCCGAAAGCTCGTCTATTATTTTAAATACTGTTAGTCCAATAAAAAAAGTATTACAAGATTCTGCAACATTCTGTTTTTTTGCATTCTTATACACTGGACTAATACGGCTACCCCAAACTACAGTCCTTTTTTTTCTAAATTAATATTCAAAATCTGGAGGGTTATCTTATTATGAGGGTCCAAAATATTACGCAAATTGACTCATCTTAATCTAAATTCAATAAACATAATATATATAATATATTTTATATTTTATATATATATATATATATATAAAAAAAAAAAAACAATAAACACACAAACTCATCTAATGCAACCACGCGATGTTTACAACATGTTAACTTACAATTCCCAAAGCGTGACACTAACTGAAGAGCCCAGTTATCCATTTCGGATTAGTTTTAGTTTGTGAAAAAGGCGTCAAACACAAATTACATAAATAATAAATAAAGCTCCCAATGGCTTTGAATAGCACTACTCCATCCCATTAGCTATGGTTATTTGGTTAGATATACACATTACCGGTCTGTCACTATTTCTGAAGAGTCCTCACACCTCACTAGCTTGAAAAGTTTGATCTCCATTCACTAAACATTCCTCGTGTTTTATTACACACAGCGCTGTCCGCCGGGTTAACCTTTGTCTACTAGCGGCCAGCTACGCCAATTGCATAATGAACGCCAACAGGTGGAAAACAACGACGACAACAGGCCTGCTAAACAACTTCACTTTAAACAATACATGAAGTGTATTGCAATGTTTTCAGTTATATAACACAAAAAGTAAACGTAAGAACCATTTGGCCATCTAGTATGCCCATTTTTCCTGATGCAAAGACTCGGAGCTTAATCAGTCCCCTTGGTCTTGTTTTAGATCCCGGAGATGCCTGCCCCGCGCATGTTTACATCCCCTCAATGTACTAGCCTTCCTTACATTACATGCCAGCCTCTGACTCTCCATGTTCAGATTATAAACTCTTGTTGGAACATTCTGTACTTCCCTCCTGTACTTTATCTCCTCCCCCCCCCAAGTTATACTTATAAGGATCCCTTAGACTTTCCTGGTGTAAAGGAGAACCCCCGACACGTGCAGCTTGATAACATTCACAGAAAGTGGTGGGTGCCGCCATATTGGAATATTGGAGAAAATGAGAAAACAAAACCAGCAATTCTCTCTACTGAGTATGGAATTCCCATCTTTTGTCATGTCCTTTCACAGACACTGGGCAGCCTGCATTAAGTCAGTGATATGATAATTACTTCTTCCCTCTCTCATTATTATTTTTCGTTTTATATACACACATTCTAATACATGAACAGAAATATATACCGTATTGGCCCAAATATGGGCCGCACTTTTCCCCCCACTTTAATATTTAAAGTGGGGGTGCGGCCTATATTCGGGGTTTAGCGCAGTAATGCGCAATCAGTATCGCCCGACGGGTGGGTGTTTTTTTTTCCTTTTTCATTTATCCCTGCTGTGGGTAAGCAGCAGGGTAAGGATCCAGATCCCCTGGATCCTTCTCTCCGGCAGCCGTCTGCGTGATGCGCATAGACAACCTCCGCTGCCAGCACTTCTGCCAGGGCTTTTATGGTGGAGCACCGGCGTGACATAACCTTCCAGGGCTTCACCATAGAGGCCCCGGCAGAAGTGCCGGCAGCTGAGGTTGTCTACGCGTACCGCACAGACGTTCACCAGCTGCTTAGACAGCTGGAAAGTTAAATTATGGTACATAAAGTATACATTTGCAGAAACTACACCCTTTGGCGCATCAAATGAGGGGCTGCATGTATTAGTAGCACAAGACTGGAGTGTGCAAGACATAAATGAACTTGTCGCTGTGATTGAAGTGTGAAATTCACTTATTTGTTGTGCACGTCAGATTTGTGAGACAAATACAAATAAGACCTCATTTGCTGAAGCTGGGAGTGTAGTTTCTAAAAATATATAGTTTTGTTGGCATATTTTAACATCCCGGGCAGCTAGAGCTGTTTAATTGACGCCAGCCGTGCAAAGATGTATTTTGTGATAGTCTAGTAAATTGAACTTTTAGCAATGAAATATTAGAAAAACAGTCTACTGTTCTCAAATTCTGTTTATTTGAGACCGGTTACCTACTACAAATATTTAGCAACACAGGTTTTGATATTAGAGTTTAGAAAAATAAAATTACAAACTAGTTTTTATTGAGTCTGAAGTGAAAAAATACACTTTTTTCCCCATTTTTGGCTTTATTTTGCAAACTAATGAGACATACACATATAAAAATGGTATATTTGGAATCTGCTGGGTATGATGAAAAAAACAATATATAGTTTGTATAGTTTATTCCCAAGAAATGTACTTCTAAACGCGTTTAAACGCGAGATGCACCAAAATGACGAAAACCAGCTTAGCACCCAACGGGTTAAAATAGCACCAAACTTTTAGGGTGCGGCCTACATTCACAGTACATATATATATAGGGGAGTGCACAACCTCAGAAGACATACATATTCAGATTCCCGGGTTGCTGCTAGAATAATAAATGACCAAAAAATACACAAAACAAAGCAAGAATTCAGTGCATACCATACAAAAAACACATTCCCAATATACAATGCCGTGATAATATACAAGACTCCCAGTCAGTGTCTGCGGACATAATGGTCTGCCAGCTTTATTCAATCTAAAACACGTTTCCCTCGCTAGTTATAAAATGAGACACGGGGGGGTTAAGTGCAAATGGTTACTCTGGTGCCAAAAGCAAAATGTGGAGACATTAGCCATTGGTTGCTATGGTGACTGCACCAGGATTGATGATCGGTGAACAAAAACAGTACAGATACAAGATTAATTTATTAGCAAGATAAATATAAGCCATATTGTGAACTCACATATAAAAAGACTTTTGCTGCATCACAGCAGAACGTGAGCAAGATCACTACAGCATTGGCGTTTAGTGAAAAGGGCCCTAATCCTTCATAAGTCATAGACAACAAGTATAAAGGAGACCTCTGTGTCTCCATCGCCCTGAACTAATTGGTAAAAGAGCAACGGCACATTCTATCACAGTGTGAGGGAATCATGAGACCTGAGAGGACATGAGACTTAACAACACTAATAGATTATATCATACCGGGGCATGATACGCATACGTCGGCAACGGATGTACTTTTAACCAAAGCGGTCACCACAGGACAACAATCCTGCAAGTCCCCCAGCCGAGGACCACCTCCGAGCAGGCTGAGCCAAGGCTGTGTATTCAGGAACACCGCCTGCGTCAGTAAAAAGCAGGTGGGGAGACGGAAAACAAAAGAAGCGTGTAACATTCTACTATCGCTGATCAAATAACGAGACGTTCACAAGCTGCGTGGGCGTCGGGACTACCTCCCAACCGCAAACAAATATGAAATAAATTAAAAAAGCCAGCCAGACCTTATTATAAAAACAGATAGTCTTTACAACATTTCAAATCTTTGATATATACATACATTACATATATATTATATACACACAGACACTGTATCCATCCAGTCATCTACAATGTAGTTTTATTTCAATGAATGCTTAAAACGCGCAAAGTCAAAAAAACTGTAGCTTCCCTAAAACACAACTTCATTAACCCGCCAATATTCTCTTACTGGTAAACAGTAACGGTCGCTGCACGCATTTCCAGGTCATCCATTGTTTGCCGTGTACTTTTGGGATTTGAGCTCGCAGGGACATCTCTGTAGAACTTCAGCCCCTCTTCTTGAATGTTGCAGGTCGATGATGGGCTTCTTTAATGAAGCCACACGGGGTGTTTGGTTTTTTTTTTTATTTCTTTTTAAAGTTTCTTGGAGGTAGGACAGTATGAGGAGTCCTTAGTATAATATGTTCTGGATGTTTTGAATGCAAAATGCATTCAAAGGGTAATGAAGAAAAATGGAAACTTCAACAGAGACCAGAACATCACTTTAATCACTTCAAACCAGAAGTAAAGGAACCCTTCCTATAAAACTTAACTTATTGATATACCCTAAAATGGGAAGGTTATCTAGATATTCATTGCCTAAGCAGTCTCAAAAGAGCAAAACTGGCAGGACACAAGCATAAGTCCCCAAATCCTCTATCAACACCGAACCATTCCATAAAACATTCCCTAACCAACCGCACCAATCTGCAGAGGTCAAGAAGGACCTTCTCCAAGGACCCTGTCTGGCCTGCTGTCATTGATTACGGATTGCAACGCATCTAAACAAGCAAATATTTACACGAGTTTATACATCGTTCATGGGAATCCCCTGGCGGTACCGTAGATATGTAGAAACGCCCGTTACATGAGTTGGATCCATAATCAATGACGGCCGTCTTCATCTAACATCTCAAAACACGCTGCAGCTCCATTCTTGGGAGTTACAGAATGTGGCCTTTATATTAAAACTTAATTTGGATTCTTGCAAATACACACGTTTTGAATTTAAAAAAATGATTTATAATGATAAAAAACAATAAGCACAATATACTCGCCATAATACAGAGAAGAGCTTCTACAACCCATACTAAAGGTCATAACCCTGAGAGTTCATTTCTGCTCAACCAGTCTGTACATCTTTACATAGAACCTCATCGGTCTTCCCCACGGGAGAACTCTGGAAGCTTGTTAAACATACTGTATATTTTCACAGGGTACCCAACACCAGCAAGTGACCCTAAATTACTAAACAACACAATAAACCGATACAAAACCCTACCACGCTACCATTAGCCAACGCCACCAATACAGCTACTTGTGTCTCTGCAGCCTTAAATGGGGAGTCCCATGGAAAAAATCTTTCTTCTTGAGCATAAAATCCAGTCCTGTATATAGTAATGAAGGTATTAACATCCTTTATACGCAGACTTGGAGGCTGCCATTGTTGTAAGATATTTTGAGG
This sequence comes from Spea bombifrons, assembly GCF_027358695.1. NCBI lineage: Eukaryota > Metazoa > Chordata > Amphibia > Anura > Pelobatidae > Spea > Spea bombifrons. The sequence goes on from NC_071087.1 coordinate 144,925,855, forward strand.
GACACCACACCGAGCCGATTCTTTATGGCAATGCTAATGAAGTCCATTCCTTCATAGACTTCCATTAATCAGTGCGCTGGGCTGGGTGATTGCGACCGAGTCACTTTATTGATTACTAGAAGGTAGTATGATAAGAAGTCCCGGTGTTTGTCTGAACATAAAGCCAGAACACAATGGCTAATATGTTTAAAAAAACACAGCGCAACATAATATCGATAGACATAAACGGCGGCATCGCTGCCAACGGAGAGAACAACCCGATTCTAAACATCCAACGCAAACACAGAACTGCTTAGGTACTGAACAGCATATCACATTTATAGCAGCATCATATTCCATAGCGCTGCACAATACTGTAATTAAGTATAGAATTGTATTTTCTCTTCTGAGAACCATTGTCGCACATGCTGGGTGGGGCTTAATATGAAGGTCCAATCATAGTTGGAGTAAAGACTGGATCCTTTTCGTTACCCATAACAGCAGGGCCGGCCGAAGACTTAACGCCGCCTGGGGCGAAGTTTTAAACGCCGCCCCCCCCCGCCGACGCCGGGGGGGGCGGCATTTTAAACTTCGCCGACGCCAAAATCGCCGATCCCCCCCCGGTACTTACCTTTAAACAGTCCAGCGGCGAGTCTTCCTGCTCTGCCACGGTGCCGGCTTGTAATGCTGAGCGCCGGAAATTGACGTCACTTCCGGCGCTCTGCATTACAAGCCGGCACCGAGACTGAACAGGGAGACTCGCCGCAGAGGAGAGAGAGAGAGGGGCGCCGAGCGGGTAAGCGAAAACCACTCGGTGCCCCTCTCTCTCTCCTCCGCTTCAAAAAAAAAAAACAAAAAAAAGCGCTTGGGGCGGCAAAGTGCCGCCCCTTCTAAAGTGCCGCCTGGGGCAATTGCCCCAGTCTGCCCCATTATAGGGCCGGCCCTGCATAACAGGACTGAGGAGGTTTTATGATTCTGTCATTGATGCGTCAATACACTTAAAGCAGCCAATCAGCAGCAGGAAAGCACTCCCCATGAAAACAATCGGAGCACTTTCTGCGCAGGGGCACATAAGCTCCCTGGAGGTGCAGTATCTCGATGGGCACATGCTTACTTATGGGGGATTCTGCAGGGGGGCAGCATGAACATGTAAAGTGGCCATGTAGCTATTGCATGCATTAAAATACATATGATGGTGCTAGCGGCAGTGTGGATAACATGTCAAGCTACAGTTAGATTATAAAGTTCATTTAAACAGTACTGAGGCGGCACTGGGGTGACAGGCAGCTCCCCCGTTATGAAACACAGAGATCTGAAGTTTGGGAGCCCCCTAAACCCCTGGGAGCCCAGACTGCCTGGTACAGGGCACTCCGAGCACTCGCCCGCCCTCTCCCCCACTCCTCACTTCTTCAGATCGATGCTGAACAGGCCGAATCCCACCGGTGTGGAGTTGCCGGTCGGTGTCGCTTCCTGCGCCAGCTCCGCGGTCTCAGCGCCGCCTCCGCCCTGATCATGGTTGTAGGTGAGACTGGTGCTGGAGGTAGACATTGTAAACTGTGTGTTCTGTAAAACGGGCAGCGGCTGTCGGCGTCACGGGGGCCGGGAGAGGCAGTAAGGGATTACGGTCACGTGACAAATCGCTGACACGGCGCACAGCGAGCAGGAAGAAGAGGGCGGGGCTACTGCCGGCGAGGAATTCCGGGTGTACTATGGTAACGAACTATTAACCAATCAGGCGCTACTATTGCCTCAAAGGGAATGTCAACGCTGTGTACTAGTGGAACGCGTTTGAGTGTGACGTCACGAGAAGTCTGTCCCCTTTAGTTGGCTTTGAAAGTTTAGGTGTAGCGTCCGGTTGCTGTTTGCTTTGTGCGATTTACATTTTAAATAGGATTACGATACTTAGTAGGTTGGAGTGAACGCCATGTCTCCCATTTTATGCATAAATTAAACTGAATGAAGGGACCTGGTCTGACAGGGCTAATAGTGCAAAAATACCCTAAAGGAACAGTTTAATGTCCTGACAGCCTCGCTAAAGAAGATTGCATATTAAACTATTCTACATTATTACAGGCATTCTGCTCGCATTACACGAGTAGCGCTGTGGATGACCGTGTAAAGCCCAGCCCCGGGCCTAATGTACAATGCTCAGTTCAGGGGTGGCGTGTCCAGTTATTAAAGGGACACTCTAGCCATCACGCGCACTTTCATGTCTGATAACTGTGATCTTTTTACATTTTCATGGTACCCGCCTTACAACTGAATTTAGAGAATTCTGCAGAATCCCACCAGATGCCCCTTGGCATATGCCCACATGCAATCTATTAAGATCCCTGTGTTTCAAATTGAGTTTAGAGGCAAAGTTCTCCATTCCCAACGCCATGATCCATACCCATGATGAAAAAAAGTGCTCAACCTGTCACAAGACGATGCAATAAAGAGTATTTAAACAAAATAAACTTCCACGTCATGTGCTTAGGATCTTTCCCAGAAGAATTTGCTAGGAAATATAGCACATTTTGTTCAAAACTCTCCTTCATGCAGAACAATTACCCACACGTCAGTAATTTTATTGGAGTGACAATGAGAGGCATTTGAGCCAGCTGATCACATGACTGATCATGTGCCTCCAGGGCGCAGCCATAGTTTAAAGTAATTTCTAAGGAGGCCTTCATCACTTTCTGAAACATGAATTCCACAGACAAAAGACAAATAGAATTAAAAAAATAATTTTGCACATTAGCCCAGATACACAGACAGGATTATTGGAAAATAAGTTGCAATTAGATTACTTGCCCCTACTGAAAAATATGTACTAATTTGAACTGGACTCTTTCAGCCCTGGCAGTTTAAAGGCACACTCCAGCCATCATATTAACTTTAATGCATTCCTTTCCGTGCCCTCTAGCCACTAAGCTTGTAAGCGATGTGTCCGGCGGGTGTGGGTCTGAAGAGCCACCTTCCAACACAGACCACCATTGATTTTATAGCTCCTTGAACCAGTCAGGGGAGATCTGAAGATCTTCCCAACTCCATGATCCTACTGCCAGCAAAAATCAAGAGTCGTACACCGGCCCAAAGTAATCAGATGGATCAAGAAGCACATTTGTCAGAGAATACGTTAAAATTTGATGTACAGAACCAAACTGTATCAATAAAATTGGGTTTTGAAGAAAAAAATTAATTCATGTCTTTACCAGAGCAAGACCAATGAGAAATGTCAGGGCTGGTAATGTATAATGTGTAGTTAAAGTGAAGAGATGTATTAAACATCATCTCACCAATTTAATTACGTGTTATGCAGGGTCAGCTCACTCATACTACACTTTGGGTTATTTGTTGTCACAAATAATCCACTAGGTGGAGTATGTGTGTAAAAACATCCTCGCAAACCATGCTTTGCCTGTCTCTTAGTCCATACGTATGCCTGGACTTAATCTGTTGAATGAGCACGGAAATCATGTTATATTAACTCTAATGAAATAATACTTTTTAATTATGAACTGTACGGCCTTTTAAATGGCAGAAGAATTCGGAGACAACTTTGTCATACATATGGAAAAATGGTCTTATAAATGTCAAACCTTGGCCACTGCTGTTCAAGCTATCAAGCGTTTGGTGATGTATTTATACGTTTGAAGGGTCATGCAAGAATCAAACCTAGGTGAGTAATGGAACGAGTAGGCAATAGGGGTGGAAGGCAAAGAACATTAGCCAGTAGCGGGGCTGTCTGATAACATGAAGGGCAGCTGCCAGAAAAGTGAACAAACAGATCCAGGTGTAAAATCAGTTTCTTTTCTAGAAGACACTGAATATCGAAGATTACTTCAATAGTCATTGAGAAAACTAGACGTTACTGCGTTTTTGAGAGCATTACTAAAAAATACATAAATAAAAGTGAAAACATTGGTTTTGCAATAACAGTTGCCACTGACACCTCGCAAGCTGCCACATCCATTCCTCCTGACAGCAGTCCGCGGACTAATGCCAATATGGCTACATTTTAAAATTGTCAGCATTTGCTTCCGATTTATCAGTAGTGTTATGGCTCACCCATGTAACTTTACACAAAACGTGTTGCCATATAATGGTCATCTTACAATGTTACCAGCGGGAGCTCAGTTAGTGAAAGACATCTCTAATGCCTTCCCGTACACACATGAACGGCATGTAAAGTGTCTGAAACCAGGGACTACTAGCACGTGCACCTCATCTCATACCATTATTTCCATTACACATTTACATCCTTAAGTTATTGTTCTATGGTTTTAATGGATGTCCACTATATGGCCAAAAGTATGTGGATGCCTGACCATCACACCTATATGAACTTGTTGGACATCTCATTTCAAAACCATGGGCATTAATATGGAGTTGCCCCCTCTCCTTTTGCAGCTATAACAGCCTCAACTCTTTCTGCAGGATTTTGGAGAGTTTCTATGGGGGGGGGGTCCCATTCATCCAGTAGAGCATTTGTGAGGTCAGGCACTGATGTTGGACAAGAAGGTCTGGCTCACAATCGGCATTCCATTTCATCCCAAAGGTTGTTAGTGGGGTTAAGATCAGGGCTCTGTGCAGGTCAGTCAACTTCCTTCACATCAAATGTTTCAAACCATGTCTTTATGGTCTTCACCAAAGGGGTGGCACAACATTGGAAGCATACAATTGTCTAAAATGTCTTTGTATGCTGCATCATTAACATTACCCATCACTGCATCTAAAACCAGAAAAACAGCTTTACACTATCATGCCTACTCCACCAGACGTTACAGTAGATACTATGAATTCCGAGAGGTAGCGTTCTCCTGGCATCTGCCAATCTCAGATTCGTCCATCAGATTTTCACATACTTCTGATGTTGCCTCCAGAGCCGGTTTGGAACTCTTTAGCGAGCAATGCTACAGGGGACAGGAGAATTTTGTATTTAGATAAGTCTGTGTTAGCTTCATTAATGCCTGAGGAAGGGACCTAACAACTTGGTCTCGAAAGCTCGCAATCAAACTCTCAGTTAGCCAATAAATGGTATCATTTTAACTATACTTTTCTCCTATCTTCACACTTCAGCATGTGGCAGCCCCACTCTGTGTGTGCGTGGTCTACCACTTCATGGCTGAGCGGTTGTTCTTCTAGATGTTCCCTCTTCACAAATATAGCACTTACAGTCGGCCAGGGCTTAGTAGGGCAGAAATTTCTTATGACAGCACCGCATTTAAAGTCAATGAGCTCTTCAGTACGACCCATTCTCCTGCCAATCTCCATCGACAATGTGCTTGACTTTATACACCCGTTAGCAATGATTGAGGCTGAAGCTCCTAAACTCAATAACTAGGAGGGGTGTCCATATACCTTGTCATATAGCGTATATGTAATATTTGTCACCAAAAGTCTCATAAATTGTAACCTTATCATATACTTCTTGTCTCACTTGAGTACTGGCCTACCTGTAATCATCTACTCTTTGTAAAGCTAGTTCTAACAAACCCATAAGCCTCTTGTGGGTCGGAGCACGGCACTGAAGTCACAAAGCAGTATGCACCACAATTGTGTAAATATTTATGCAACAAATGGCATAGAACGGGCTTACGGAAGCCAAGTAGCACAACGCATCTTTCTCTGCGACAATACTCTGACTTCACATATGGCGCATCTTGTATCACCCCAAAGTTTCACCTAGTGAACACGCAAACATTGGATTTACTCGCATTCATCACACTGTAACACTTAACGTGTGTTTTCCCGCCCTGCTTTCAGCAGCGCATAGTGCGAGTTACCCACGGACAACATAACCACCCGGATACAGGGGAAATACACGGCGGGCTTTATGGGCCGAAGGTGCCCACGCTGGCTGTTAGACTTGGAGGCTTACACAGAACTGAAAAATGTATTTTTGGTTCAGGCCTAATAAAAAAGACTCCTTCTCAGCCAGGAGTTCTACATGTTTTCAGGCACAAGAAGTCAAACGCAGCTCAGTGACCCGCATCATGTTATTCGTCCGCTAACATCAAAAATAACCGACAAATGTGTTCTCTGCGAAATGTATTCATCCGCAGTGAGCGGACTTTAACCGGACAATGACTCCGTTTCCAATGTATAAGAACAACGCATTTTTTAACACAAATATACACACGCTCGCCATGGACCGCTCATTTTCTGGACTGGGAATGGCGGGCTCCCATTGGTTGTTGTCCAGGTCCGTTACGTCTGCTGCCAGGTTGGTTTGGTGACGTCACTTCCGGAATCGCCATTTTTGCTGCTAGGGTTAACGGCTCGTACGGGTCGGTGCTCGGGGATCTACCCGTGACCCGACACCGCTGTTATCATGTCCGATTTTGATAGTAACCCGTTTGCGGACCCGGATCTGAATAACCCTTTCAAGGTAAGCGACACGAGTGCGTACTATACGTGTCATAACTATAGCGGCCAGTGTTTCCATACGGAGGCATTGCTGTGGGATCTGGCCGTATACATGTACTGGGTGGGGTGGGAAACGCTGCCTCCCTGGCCGTTGGATTTCATAGGAAGATGTGCGCCTCACGGGTTAATAAGAGCTGTTTACGGGGATGCACAGGTGTAATGACACTCGGCATATACATTCATTCATTGCTTTTATGTTTAAAACGAGAGGCCGGCAATCATTATCATGTATCTGCATGCAGGCACTTAACGCATTTTACGGTTAGGGTTTAACGTTGGGGGCTTATTCACTAAAGGGAGTGATGACAGGAGAGTTGTGTTAACTGCCTTACCGTCTATATTTATCATGAAGGGCCATCCGCAGTGAGCTTCTGCTGCAGGAAACGTATGGCTAACTGTGTGATGTATAGTGAAATCCGTGAGCCTCTTCTCGCGCATTGGATTATGCGTTATACAGGGAGACCTGCCGGCGACAGCCCTTCATAATGAATAGTGAAGTGAGCATTAGAACCCCACTCTCCTTTAGTGAATAAACCCCATCAATGTGATGTCCAGAGGGCATAGCTCAAAAGCTGTACTTAAAACCACCGTGTTCTGTATTTTTAATCCACAAACGCAGAAATGTCACATAAAGCTGCCTGTTTAATGTACGCATCTATACGGAGAATACAATTAATGGACGTGGCGAGTGGTTTGCGAGACTAAAATGTAACGTAGGCAGACATATAAAAATGTAAACGTTTAAACGGCTAATATAACGTCCCATAAATCACTTTATACATCCTCCCACAATGTGACTTTTCTCTCCTGTACATTTTCTATAGATCTCAATGGCTGTATCCCACGTGTGTCTGTGTAGCTCCTGACGGCTACCTCATTTTGTCCAAATATATTCATAACCCCGTAGATCTCAGAACCTTTTAAGATAATAGGAGTTTACAGGCAAATCTCCCCCGTCTTCCAGTACAATTAAATGAACCCCAGAATATGTATGCTTGCCTTCCAAAATTGTCAATAAGGGTTAATTGTTTTGGTTCAGAGTTAAAAGAATCGAAGCGGCTGTACATTTACAAACGTTAGCCCGTATTTGTACACGGATGGATTTCTCCCATGGTATCGTCGCCCTCCCCAAAGCTCTTGATCAGATTACCTCCAGACCCAGCTTCATACATTATTAATGATGTCATCTATAACATCTCTAGTGAAGTGAAGCCTCATCACTCGTGGATGTTACAGCAAAGTCCCTGTATTCACTAAGGTGGGTTATTCTCGCCTACGTCGTTGAATATGACATATTGTTTGGTTTTAGTTATATCCGTTATATACTTGTTTCGGCTACAATGCTTATTCCCTGTAGGATTTAGTAATTGCCTGTATTGGTTGTGAAAGACAGGAGCCTTCTATTCAGAGGACGGCCTTTTCAGCAGTAGCTCTAGAAATACCGACATGTAATTGTCCCGGACTAATGCCAGAGCACTTACAGTGGTAATGGGCATTATTAAAAATCCCCATATCCACTCCTACTGGAGCACCAGCTCCATCTGTAGTACCCCCATTTACACCCAATCCGTGGCTAGGCAAAGGTATGAAACGATCCTTCATTTCATGCATTTTTGTGACAACAGCCTGTGCCCCCCCCCAGGGAGCACCCCCAGTTTGCCAGGCAGTATAAAATCCAATCGATGATCACCCACCACGCTGCCAGGTTTGCAGAGGCTTCCCTGGTGAAGTATAAGGGAAGGTTGGGATTCGAGCAGTACAGCTATGGAGTGAAGGTGTATAATCTCTGGGAGAGTGAAGCTGGGTATACTCTGACCATCCTGTCAAGGACTATTATTCCCCCTGATGAACAAAGGGGTACCCCTTGTATGTAGATAATTTCTTCACAAGTGTCCCTGTTTGAGCTACTATATTGTTTTGACACAGTAGCCTGTGGTACTATAGGTCCGAACCACGTAGGTTTCCCACAACATCTGACATGAACACCGCTATAAGAGGGGAGAAGACATCTCCTCTGCACCAAGAGGAGCTCTTAGCATTGAGGTTTAGGGACAGAAAGAATGCTGAGCTCAATCCACAATGAGAGGACTGGTGGTTTGTGTCCACGGCAGAGCTGGGGCCCAAGACAGCCAATGTGCATCAGGGCCTATAAAAGGAATATGGGTAAGGTTGATCTGTCGGCTCCTACAGCTCTACCTCGTTATGAGGAAGACAAAGGCCTGGTGCAAGAAGGTTGCAATGTATGTGATACAATTTGAACCTACAATGCTTTTTCTGTTGCACAAAAAGCAAACCCTGGAATTAACCTTTCTTGCGGTTTCAGCTCCAGGTCTTTTCGGGGATCTTGTACCAGGATGTAGAGGACTGCATTGGGACTAGCTGGTGTTGCGGGCAGTCAGGCACTGTACCTGCGGGTCCCGGTAATTCCACGCAGTCCCGCAAGGCTGCCTTCCTGCTGCTCCCTTACAGTGTCTCCTCTCTTGCTCCGCCCAGGAACAAAATTGAGTCACGTGATGTGACATCACTTCCCGTGAATCCGCCTTGTTCCTGGGCAGAGCAAAAGAGATGCTGTGAGGGAGCAACTCGAGGGCAGCCTTGCTGGACTGCGTGGGAAATCTGCAGTTCAGGTAAGGAGATGGGTGTGATTGGCCACAAATGTGGTGGGAGTGGAACACCCACATTGCGGGAGCGGGATTAAAAAAGCAGTCCCGTGCAGGGCTCTACCAGAATGCATCTGGTCCACAGGTGGTGATGGGCTAAAGCAGAATTGGGGCTTCATGTTTTATTTTTAACCCCCTCCCCATTGAAAAGAAGAACCCACAAAGATGCAGAGTATCTATGCTACAGAAGAGGGCCTTTCTATAGTCCAGATTTCCCTAGAAAACATTTACTGCTCCAGGCATTTAATTTTTACTGCTCCGTTTTTCTGAGCAAGTCCTGAAATTGGCACTGTATCTTCCCAAAAGTCTTGACATGGAAAATGTTGAAATACATTGGTGTGCTCAGTTTTGAAAAATACATGGCCTGAATTGTCTGGCTTCAGAAATGTCCCAAATTGGACATTGGCTCAGAATTACCAAATGTCAAAATTCTATGTTTAATTGCACATGTCTAAAATGTGGCCTTTGAAACCCAAACAACCTGACAAACTTATGCATGGGTGGTATCACTGTACTCGGGAGATGTTGCTAAACACACATTCGGTTTTATTATTTGGGGACTCTTTAAATTCTCACAAAATTGATGTCTGAATTGCAATCTGTGTGAAAAAATTCACTTTACATCTGGAACGTTTGGCAAAAATTGGCAAAATACCCAAAGTTGAAAACCCCGGGTTGTTTATGTTTGAAAAATAGGTGCATGTGGGAGGGAGATTCATGACGATAGTGTTACAAGTTTACAACTCTATGACTTGCAAGGTGTTTTAAAAAAAAAACAAAAAAAAAACTACATTTTGCATTTTGGTTTTTTTCAAATAAGTCAGAAAAAGTGCTTTTAATTTTTTGTTTTATATCTATATATATCTATCTATCAGGGCTTGACAAATTTGTTGTGCATCTAGGTGCCAGGTAAAAAGTTAGGAGCCAGGATTTTTTTAAACTAACAGTTGGTCAGGAGTGATCTGATCATCATCAGCCCACTTACTAAACTCACAGCATTTGACCTGGAAGCACCCTGGACTTTCAGGTCAGTGCTATTTTGTTTCTTTTCTCTTTCAATGCTGATGTTCCATTGGAGCACAGCATTGACTGATATTTAGTCCCCACAAGCTTGTGGGGACAAATGTTAACCCCTGCAATGCCACAAATGTGTCATACACAATTGTGGCATTGAAGGGGTTAACGCTGCACTGTCACTCTCAGGGAGCTATCAGGCAGCAAGGGGGTGTTGGGGCTGGTCTCCACACTCATGGGGAGACCAAAGAACCCCCTCCCCTGTCCCTGAAGCTGCCTCTGGCAGCTGGGACTCAATTGCTGGTCTATAGACCAGCCATTGCAGGGGGAGTCTCTTTGATGACTGCTGTAGGCTTCCATGCCTACAGGAATCATCAAAGGGCTTGTGGGTGCTCGTTTTTGCTGTTGCTGTTGCTGGTTTGCCTGGGCTTCCATTACCTCTGGTTCTTTTCTTTTGCTGAGGGTAGTTTGCTCTGCTCCTCTTTAACTAGTGAGCGGGGCAGTAGAGGGGAACCGATCTTTGTATTTCAATAAATTACAGGAAGGACGGAGCAAAAACTTCAGAGGACAGACTAAAGGATGATCGTTAAAATGATGTAGATAGGAATCTATATAGACTGGTCAATGCATATAAGGATTGTGATGGAAACACAACAGTTGATTATAAAATATTGTTGCAATCATTCACATACACTATGTGGACAAAAGTATTGGGACACCTGACCATTACACCAACAGGGACTTGTATGACATCACATTCTAAATACATAGACATTAATATGTAGCTGAAGGGTGAACTTTGAAGGAACAGTTTTTGGCAAGGCCCTTTTGTATTCCAGCATGACTATGCCCCAGTGTACAAAGCAAGGTCCATAAAGACATGGTTGGATGAGTTTTGTGTGGAAGAACTTGACCGTCCACTCAGTTCCCTGACCTCAACCCCCTCGAACATCTTTGGTATGAACTGGAGGCCTTCTCCTCCAACTTCAGTGTCTGACACAAATGCTGGATCAATGGCCAAACATTCCCACACAAACACTCCAAAATCTTGTGGAAAGCCTTTCCGGAAGGGTGGAAGCTGTTATAGCTTCAAAGGGCGACCAGCTACATATTAATGTCCATGTATTTAGAATGCCATCAGGTGTCCTAATACTTTGTTCATATAGTGTATGTAAAGCGATCATCGTAATACTGGTCGAAAAGTGACACACAGTAAAAAAAAAAATATTAGTCTGTATTTTTCAAGAAGAAAGTGTACTGAAATGAATATATACAACAGCAGGTAGCGAGTATTTTCCAGGAAGCATACAGATAGCTCTCTACATATATCGTCCTAATGTTTGCAATAAACCGAACACAGTTGGATATGCTGCCATAGTTGGCCTTATGTGTATGCCTCACCACTTGTGAATTACAAGGCAGGGCGTCTGCCTATTCGTTTGCGTGGCTCTAATTGACCCATGGAGCGTTATCTCTTACCTATGTCTAACATTAATCACGCGTATAGTTTCCCATATAGGAGACTGCATGGGTATTGCACAACCTGTACCCAGTTATTGAGATGTTTATATTCTATGAACCAAGGTCACTGCTTCATTGAGAGTCCTGCCACAGACATCTACAACCTTAAAGAAGTCCCATTACAAAATGTTTTTCTCATTGGGCATAGTAATGCTAAGACTGAGCGAGGTCTGAGGTTTAGATGTATTGACTGCCGCTGATTTACTTTCTGTCCCACATACTGCTCATCCTTTCTTACCAAGCTACTTTGCAGGGGAGCCATTATCCTGTAGCTCAAGCCGGTGTCGGATTGTATACAATCCGACGTTAATCTTACCCGGAGATCCCAGGTAGCAGCATCCATTTGTAAACACCCCGTACGCTGAACTTCTTGAATCACAGACCTACACACATCACAAGCCGTGGATGAAACCATTTGTTTCCACATGGAGACCTGAAAATCAGCTGCCTTCTGAACCAGTAGTTGGTATGTGCTGGTACTTTTACCAACAAGTCACGTCACTTTTCTTAATGCTTTGAGGCAAACAGAATGTCATCCGATAATATCTTACTAGGTTCCAAAATGTTGTTGTTTTTTTAATATGTGCGTATGGTTTCATTTATCTTTTATGTCGCGTGATCCGTGTTGATCTGGCTTTTATTACTGCTTGTAAAGAGAGCCTCGGCTATAAGGTCACCGGCCACCTAGTTGTGATCCTTATACTCGGGCTCTGTGTTTTGCACGTTTGCCAGCCCAGCTCGGTATTTCTACCTTTTTAAATGCCAGAAGATTATTTTAATATTAACCAGGTTTTAATGACCTGTCTGAAATATCTTACAGGCCAACGTGCCGCAGGGTGATAAGAGTATCTACCTAATTGTGCGATTGGTTTTGACCTGGTGTCGAGGCATTTGTACACTCATTGGTTAAACCTTTCAGTCCCAGGGGATTTTGGTACGTCAAGTCCCGGAGCAATTTTGCCATTTTTGCGCTTTTGCATTTTTCATTTCACCGATTATTCTTTTCCTGGGAATAGTGTACCCATGCAAACTATACATTGTTTTTTCAAGGAGAGAGAGGTTTCTTTTGATGCCATAGTAAGTGATTAGCTGAAAATGTAGGATTAGAAATTTAGTAAAAACTAGCAAATGTGAAAAAATACCTAATTTTTTATAAATTTTCTGTCTGGATCCTCACAAAATTAGGTATGGTGATGGAAAATCAATTCAGGTGTCCTGATTTCAGAAATACCTAATTTATATAGATTTCCCATACCTACAGGGAACATACTATAAGGTGTACGTTATTCATAGAATTTTTATGCTTATGGCTTAATGGGTTTGGGGGTTGTGAACGGGGGTTATACTGTTTAGATGTTGTGTTTAGGGTTTTTTTTATTTTTATCTTTTTTATATATATATATATATATATATATATATATATATATATATATATATATATATATTATCTTTTTTAAATGGTTAGAGGTCCTCTTAGGGACCTCTTGAACATGTTATTAATGCCAGTGATGTAACAATCACTTAGCTCACTTTGGGTTTTTTTTATTATTATTGTATTTTAGTGGGTTTTTTTTGTTTTGTTTTTTTTTTTCAAATCACTAATCATTTTTTTTTCTTTGTTTCATTTTTCAGCATGGGGGGAGAGTGAGAAACATGGTTTCTCACTCTCCTCCCTGCGATCCCCCTGCACCGATCATACTGTGAGCTCTATGCAAGTCCCCGCAGCCTGTTCTCCCGTGTAGCGGCAGGGATGTGTCCCTGCCACTGCAAGAAGGGCAGGATGTACGGGTATGTCCATAGGGGATTCTTGTGGGTGCGTACCGGTACGTCCATAGGGGACTGAAGGGGTTAAGGCATTTGTCTAAAAATCGTATGTATGTGTATATACGCCTAGATGTAACAGCCTTCTTAGCAGAGGTTATCTTATATATTTATCCCTCTCGATTGCCCCCCCATCATGCTTAAAGCATTTGATGTCCATCACAGAAAAAAAAAGTATTTGAAATTTCTACCAAATACTGTTAAGATTTGAAATTTCACTTTATTTTTATAATCAAATACTCTACGGAGCATTTGTTCAGTTAATGTCTTATTGATGTAAATATATTGTCTTTAAGTCAATATTAAATTTGATTGGCTATTTGCAAAGATGACAGCTCGGTGAATGATCACAGTAAATGAATGAAAGATTGATTAGTATCCAAATGAATTATATTTATAGTTGCATCTACATTATTCTTAATTTGGAATACTTTTTGCAGGGAGTTGGTTGTTATGGTGATTATATCTTGTACTTTTTTTGTATTTTAGCTAAATTGCTCTTACATCTGCATAATATTTTTTAATACGATAATATAATAATTTGGTATATCTGCTCTTCCCATTTGCTGTAAGACCGGGCACCTTACTCAGTTCTTGGCCTAGTACCTATCCGCTATGTGTAAAGTGGCCATTATGCCACAGAAGGACCTGTATTAATAATGAAAATCATTTTGCTAACTAACCAGGAAAATCTCTGATCGATCATACAGGCATTTAGAATTTCAGACATGTGTCACAGGAACGCGCTGATCTAAAATGACTGGCAGGTTCTGCCGTTAGCGTGTGCGCACCGTTTACATGAGTAATTTCCAGTTATTCTTTGTATTGAATGGTTTAGTTTCCATTTTTTATGATATGGAATAGATCAGTAGATGCAGCCTCTCCCAAGCATTTTATCCGGATTATTGAGTTTGTTCTCTGTGTTTCGAGTAGCTCGGTGTAATTGGTTTGACATGCTCTCTGTTATAAAGGAGAGTGTGAGTATTGATTAGCAGATAACCAATAAGTAATGAAAAGCTTCTCCCCCACTCTGGGGAACTCTGTTAATGAAACTCACAATCTGTGTGCGGGTTTAATTCACCTTTGTTGAGCAAGGAATGGTCAAGATGAACGTTTAGCTATGATCCTTCTTGTGTAGCCCCCAAACATCATTGCAGAATGAAGTCCCTGCAATGCAGATTTTGGAGTTATGCGTATGTACGTAGTACCTCCACTAGTTCTGTCCAAATACGTTTTCTGTTTTATTTCTGCTTACGCTTAACTATACATTTGGGTTGTCACATTTGCCTTAATCATTAAACTAAATACCATGAAGACTTAAGTGGGACTAACAATGCTAATGACCTTATTGTCCTTCTCAGGATCCATCAGTTACACAGGTGACCAGAAATGTTCCTCCTGGATTAGAAGAGTATAATCCTTTCTCCGACTCTAAAACGGTAAGGTTTTATTAATACAGGGGTCGACACACTTGGTTTATTTTCCAGCAATGTGTTTATTTTCATATTTAATAAATTGATTATTAAATGAATACATTAAATTAGTAAATCAAGTTAATATTTGGTAAGTATTAAATAACTTCACACTCTTATACTCTGATTATAACACACACACACACACATCGACACACTCTACCCTCCCTCACCTTCTTACTTTCTCTAGCACTATACACACACTAACTCAAGCACTATACATGTACACACACTCTGACTCTAACACCGCATTATATACACTACTGCTCCTTCCTCTCAAACCTGTCTGCACTGCGTGCAATGCAATCTGCTGGCCGTTGCCTCTCGGGGTCACACAGGGTCACTTAAGGTGGGAGTGTGTGTGTAGAGCTCCTGTGGCACCCGCCTCAGCATCCCCCCACGTAGCCACGCAGAGTTGGGAAAAGGTTAATGGGTTTGTGAAGCCCTTTATTAATGCATGGTAGGATATTTGTTGTTCTGTAATGTTATATAATAAATAACACAATAATCAGTAAAAAAAAGGAAAAAAAAAAAAGTCTTGGGGATCCAAGTTTCCAACATTTTATTACAACATGTTATGATGAACGAACACCACATTAGCTTCTCCTGTAAGGAGGCCTGGGAAGACCATGTATAATTAAATAAAAGAAAACATCCAGTGACTCTACTGTCTTCGATGCTCCGCTTTCAGTGAATACGCCGCTGTTTCATTTCCAGATAACATATTTAATGCTTAAATAGCAGTATTTTTATCTTTACATTGTGCCTGGCATTAGAAATGGCAGCATGGTACCCAATAAGTATGGATGTTTGACCTATACATTGTGCTACGATTATGTCTGTGCACCTAATGTAATCTTTTTATGGAATTCAATACTTACCCAGTGCATTCCAGGTTGCCATTGTGTGCACCCAGCTTGCCCATCTGCCAGAGAAACCTTGGATAGATAACTTATATGCATGTATGTGTATACAAGGGCGTGCCTACAGATTTACCCTAAAGCCATGTTTAATGAATGATTAGGGGTTTTCTTTAAGTCACTTTTGACATTTCAGTACCTTCTGAAATTTCTGCTTTTATTCCCAGCCTCCTCCACCCCAAGTGAAAATGCCGACTCCTGCACCCAGCACACAGCCAGCTATAATGAAACCAACTGAGGAATCTCCAGCATACAATCAAATTGCAAAGGTAAATTTGGGCTCTCCCCAATGTGTAAACATTATTACTATTATTGTTTTATATAGCGCCATCATATTTCATATCATTTGTACAATGGGTAGACGGGACATGACAAGTAGTGTGTGTGTGTGTGTGTGTATATATATATATGTGTGTGTGTATATATATATACATACATACATACATACATACATACATAATGTCTGTACATGTAAATTATGGTATGTTTGTGTTTCTGTAGGAACATGCTTTGGCCCAGGCAGAACTCCTCAAACGGCAGGAAGAACTCGAGAGAAAAGCAGCCGAACTCGATCGCAGGGAACGGGAGATTCAAAGCCTCAATCAATCAGGAGGTCGGTTTTTTTGTTTAGTCTGAAATTCTGCTTAGTTTTGGAAGGCATTTGTGAATTCTTTTGGGGTTTTGTTTTTCTCTTATTGTTTGTAGGCATGTCCAGAGTAATATACGTAAAACTTAAGAAATAGAAACAAAATCATTTCTTAAAGTGAGATCGTTGAGATAGTTAAAATAATTAAAACAAAGGTTACACATGCAGCAAGTTTAATATTTTGTTCACATGTGATGTGATTTTTACTCCAGCCTAGGAATATTGCTACTGCTGTTCCATACCACCCAGCCCCCGATGTCCCTCTTTCCTCCCCTGCGTACAATGCTTGAAACTTTGTACATTTATTAGTTTCCACTGGCTCTGCCGCTTATAATATTGTTTCATTTCGACTGTTCCGGTGACGCTTTTTTTTCTTCTAATGTCTTTTAAAATTATGCACATTATGTCCGTTTAACATGCTTATTTTTGAACTTTTTTTAAATTATTATTTTCAGGAAGGAAGAATAACTGGCCGCCTGTACCTGAAAACTTCCCGGTAGGGCCTTGTTTTTATCAGGACTTTTCCGTAGATATCCCTGTGGAATTTCAGAAGACTGTAAAGATTATGTACTACCTATGGATGTGTGAGTACAACCGAGGGTTTCTGTGCAGTGTTTGTGGGTACACAGGTATTGCCTTACATTTTAGATCTTGATGTTAAATGCTTCCTAATAAATACACTGAAACGTCGCTGCATGGCGGTTATGACTGCGCATCCAGGGGGATTTCTCTCAATTTAAGGCATCTGCAAATAACGAAATTTCAATGGACGGGATCAGAAAACAGAGGATGTATTATTCCTCTGCTTTAGTGGAAGCTGATCAGTGGGTTTCTTTTCTCCCCTTGATAGAAGTTATTAATAGTCTTTGACGAAGGTGAGGAGGACAGTAAATAGTTCTCAGCTTTCTTAAGGTAAATAATACTGTTCAGGGATATATTCAAATTAATGCGTACTGGATATAGGTTTAATAAATTACGTTATTGCTGTTAAAGACTATGTAGGTGATGGTTTGATGGTTCCCCTTGAATATGACACATGGTACTAAGTACTTTTTTCTTTTTTTCTCCCCAGTCCATACTGTCACGCTCTTTGTAAATGTCTTTGGTTGCTTGGCGTGGTTCTGTGTCGATACCAGCCGAGGAGTTGATTTTGGATTAGCCATCCTGTGGTTCTTGCTTTTCACCCCATGCTCGTTCGTTTGTTGGTACAGACCACTGTATGGAGCGTTCAGGTAACTGTGTTTGATATTAAATATATTATATATGTATTCCTGCAAAAAAACTGAAACGTTTAACTATTTGTCTTGGATTATTTTATTCCTGTTTAGTGAAATCACAACAAATCAGAGAAATAGACACGCTCACGGTCCCCAGTGAACTAGGGGGTAATTCGAGGATATCCACTGCCAGAATAGCCAAACCCTTTTAAATAGGATGCCTAGATAGCCCTTTTAACAGGTGATGCTGTATCGTTTTGTCTTAGTCTGTCAATTCTAGTCTTTTCATAGCCCTTGAATATATGTATTGTATGAAGCGCTGCGTAAATTGTTGGCGCTATATAAATAAAAGATGATGATAAAAATGCTTGCTAGCAAGACTGTTATTACAGAACCACAACATGTGTTTTCCATAAGCATCCCTTTGCTAAAGGGGCCTTTTTGGTTACTTCACATTTAAAGGGACAGCAAATCCCCATAAACATAATCTTAACATAAAGAAACACTCTAGCCTTCGTGTGCACTTTTAATGCATATGATAGGTCCGTGGTCCCTTTACATTTTCATGTGGTCCATTTTGCAAGTGCATGGCAACATTCTACAGAATCCCCCCAAATGTATTTGCCCCCTTACCCCACCCACACAATAAATGCCATGCACATAATATACTCGCCTATGGTTAGATCCAGTGCTGGCACTGCTGAACGCTGTGTGCGGGGGATGTTTAGACCCCAGTGAAAGTATTTTGAAGTCTTCCCATTGATTTTAGTGGGCGCACTGTCCTGCTTAAGCAGCCAATCCTTGTCAAGATAATTTGGACATTTCCTTCCAGAAGAGGTCACTGCTGACATCAACCGGAAGGTCAGCAGAGGACAGGATACCCCCTGCAGGGTCTATCTAGTGCCTTCTGGCCCCTACTGGCCCATCACGTGCATTGCAATCTATGGAGACTTGCTTGGTGATCAGTAGAGGGGGGGAATGCAGGGACAAGAGTGAGAAATGTGAGAAAATCGCTAAAAATAAATAAAATAATAAACAAAGTGAGCTGTCATCATGACATCACTGGCATAGAAACATTCAATACTGCATTAATAAAATTAATAGAATGAAAAAGTATGACCCCCCCCATTCACTACACCCAAACCCATTAAGCAATAACTATTAAAATTATTATCCTATAGGGGATTATGTAAGGGATGAGTGTGGCCCTCTAGAACATAAAAAAAAATATGTATGTGGGGTATATCTGTAATCAGGGGAAGTTGCCAAACAGAAATGCGGTTGTTGTTCAACAGGGGCACCTAAGAAAAATGCAAAAAAAAATTGAAACAAAAATTGTTTAGGTTTCTTACATACTAGCAATTATTTTTTGCAAGTTTCTATGACTTGTAATGAAAGCCCTATTGTTCTGACAAACGTATGTGTAATTTGTGTGGGTACATCAAACACGGAAAAGGGGAATCTTAATTAAACCCACGTATGGTAATGATGTCAGAAAAGCTCTGGAACGTTAGGTACCAAAAACTCCTGCAACTGAAGGGGTTAATAATAGCGTGATCATTCTTTGTGATGTTCTAGCATTTCTTTCCCTCTATTTATTTCCAGGAGCGACAGTTCTTTCAGGTTCTTTGTGTTCTTCTTTGTATACATCTGCCAGTTCGGTGTGCATGTGATGCAGGCCGCAGGATTCCAAGGATGGGGAAACTGGTGAGTTTAACAACACACAACAGTCCCGTATACCATGTGTCTGATATGTAGTGTGTGTGCCCGCTGAGCTGAACGGGCAGCTTCAGGGCACAGAAGTACATCTGTACACACGGCAACAGAGATCTGTTCCTTTCCAATACACGCTAATTCAGGGCTCGACAAATCCATGGCTGCTGAGAATTTCGTCCTGGCGCCTCGGTCATGGGCGTCCAACGTGCGGCCGCCTAATAAAATTAAAGTGGCCGGTGTGCACACACACGGCGGTCTTACCACCTCGTGGCTGCACCACGTGAACCGGGTGGGCTGGCAGACCAACGTTCACGTGCTGCGGCCGTGAGGTGAGGTGGTAAGACTGCCGTGTGTCCCGGCCGGCCATTTTAATTTTATTAGGCGGCCGGCTTGCACACCGCGCTGCTGATTGGCAGTGCCTCGCTGAGGCTCTTCGTCCCGCCCCTTTCAAGACGTGACGCTCAAGGGGGCGGGGCTCACAGAAGAGTTCCTCGTTACGGGGAGAGGATTGTCATGTCGGAGGAGAGCGGGAAAAAAAGAAAAGCTAAAAAAAAATAGATATTCGAAGAAAGTAGACCTATATTTAAGGGAGGTCGCGGTTCCCTGGGTAAAATGTTATTTTTTGTCGTTGAAAATAAAACTTTGTTAATTTAAAAAAAATCCTGGCTACTTGTATTTAGTATCGTAGCATGTAATATATTACATTATATTATTATAGTATCTCATCATCGTCCTGTGCATCCTGTTTGTGCAGAGCGACAACTCACGCTGTCCTGTCCCAGCGCTCCGCCGTATAGAAGTGATGTTTTGGTCCCTCTGTGAAAGTAATGTTTGCGGAACCAGGTGTTCATTAATCTTCTGTTATACCAGCTGTTTAATAATCTAGTTCCTTTTGCATATTTTTAGTGGATGGATTTCTGCACTAACCGGGCTCAACAAAAATATTCCTGTTGGAATAATGATGATCATAATTGCCGCCCTCTTCACAGCCTCTGCGGTGATTTCCATAGTGATGTTTAAAAAGGTGAGTGTTTGGGGGGATCTGACAGGGCTGTTCGGTCGGATTCATTAATGTGAGAGATCAGGAGGAGACTTGGATGTATTTTTTTTGCATTCAGTCTTTTGTGCTTCTCTCCGTCTGCTTGGCGCGGCACAAACTAATTCTGTAGACTGAAGCACTTAAGGAAGGCAAAACAATATCTAGATGCCTTTCAAAGAATCGTTGCTCTTAACCAATAATTTACTTCTTTAGTTCATCAATATGTCCAGAACTTATGATTTGATAGTAAATGGGTACATCAGGAATTTATAACCGAAAGCCTTATAATACATTCAGTGTTATTTGCAGTTAAAGCAACCGTACCCAACTCGGGTTGTAAGCAAAACATTAAAATTGTTATCTTCAGGCTTATTAAGAAGGTTCGGCCGTTTCTGCACCGTGTCTGGATCCAAAGCTGCGTGATTATTTGCATTATTATTATTTGTTCACTTGCTTGCTCCACCAGGGGCTCGCATAACTCAGCTGTCCCCGTAGGCATATCACATTTTTGAACTTGGTTCACTGTCCAGATGTGGCCCTCCTGGGTTGTGATTTGCTCTGCAGCCATTTTTTTCTGTTCTATTGCCTGCCACGGGTATGTGTCCCACCGCATTAGGAATATCGGAGTAGCACCGGATTTGTGGGGTTGCTCTTGTGTGATGTGTTTATTTTGCTCTGCAGGTCCATGGGCTTTACCGGACAACAGGTGCCAGCTTTGAAAAGGCCCAGCAGGAATTTGCGACGGGGGTGATGTCTAACAAGACCGTGCAGACTGCAGCAGCTAACGCAGCCACCACAGCAGCCAGCAGCGCTGCCCAAAATGCTTTCAAGGGTAACCAGATGTAAAGGAAGCATCTGCAGCAACCACGACCACTGTCGGCTGTCACAGTCATTCTATTTATCAGATTAATTTTTACTAAAATCCTCTAAAGACAAATTGCACTTTGCCTTGTGTATTTGCTCTGCTCAGCCCATTAGCACCGCCATTGTCTGGTACGCATCATGTGCTATAGAAAGCTCTATGGGCACATTAGGGTTATTTGGTTGCGCATGGGCTCAGTCAGCAATGCTGTTACACTCTTACACACCTAAGACACTCCATCCTTTTCTTTTTATCGTGGATTGCCCTATGGAGAAAAATGTTTAATTAATCCAGGGGGGGTAAATGTATCTATGAATGTGGAGTAAGTGGGCCTGATCTTTCTTTTTGTAGATTCTAAATCCAGATAGTATTCACTTTTTCAAAGTGCACATTGTTTTATTTTAATATTTTTTGGGTCAATACTATTTTAAGTATAGTCTGATAGTTCTTAGTATGTTGTGTATCTATTGGCTTGCCTATAGTGCAGCCGGTTCAGGTTCCACACACCAAGTCTAGTAATCTTTTAGCATTTTGTTTAGTGTTTGCATTTAAAGGACTAGATTTTAACCCTGGCAATATGATTGACTTGTGTGTTGTAGCGGGGCTCTTCACCATGATTATTTATTTTCTTTTTTACTTTTGCTCTCCCCCTGCGTGTAGCTAGAGTATTTTTCCTGGAATAATGTGGGTTCTCCGCATTCTGTTGTAGAATGTGTGCAGTGTACATGTCAGCTGGCAGAATAGTAAGGGAAACGGTGTCTTTGTACTGTACGTGCTAAATCTTCCTTATTGAGAGCTTGCTACTTTTTTGTCTGTTTGTGTTGTATTGCTATCTCTCAAAACTAAAGCAAGTTGCTATTTTGTTATTTAATGTCATGCACCATACATGACATGGTATTAAGTTCAAATTTACCCAATGCACTTTTCCATTTTTTTGGGTCAGACATATTTGTGTATTTATCTTCTAATGTATTTTGCAAGATTAAGCAGCCAGTAGAATGCAATTATCAGCCATCATGCTCCCCGAGAGCTCACTTTCTCTTTTTTAACGACGACACTGCAAAACATTTAGTTGTTTTTTTTTTCCCTGATGTGAATGTTTCATTTAGTTCACTTTTTTTCCTTGGCATGTGTAAACATCACTCTTTATTGCTGTTGCGGACGTTATTTTTACAGCTTCTGGATTCGTCCTGGGAAGCGGCCAGTTGGGGATAACGGATGTTAGGTGAAATCGGAATCTTTCATAATCCCCAAGCGGTTATTACTTGTAAAACACAATTATGTTAAATATTTCCTAAGCGTCGCAATACTGAACGCCAGTATTAGGTTTATTGTGATTGCCTATGTTCACATCAACATACGTTCATGCTTAGATTTTCATTAACATGTCCTGAATATTGCTCTGTATACCCTTGGGCACAAAACCTTAATACCCTCGATTTTAGTTCAGCGGCAGTTACAGAGCCTTATTGACCCAGCCATGCTTGAGTGCTTTGCTGATAATTGCATTTAATGCTATATTTCCCAAGCTGAGCATAAAACAATAATGTATAGAATCATAGAGCAGTCATCAGTCAGTCATGGCCCTATGGAACCATATTCCCTTTTATGCAATTCCTGATCAGAATTTAAAAATATACATTTCGCTGACATCCCATCATGTGTCATCAAGTCAAACCAGGTATTGCCCCTGAGTGCTGCTGTCCCTCATTATGGTCACCATGATGACATCAAAACTTAATAACACTATATTTAACCGTGTTTACAGTGTTTTTCATGAAGGAGCTTTTTGTTATACCAAGCTGCTGAATCTCTTTAATTTTAAATGATCTTTTTTTTTTTTTTTTTTTATTGCCACAGGCACAGGTAAGAATGGTTAAGTAATATTATTTGTGTGCAGCCTCCGTAATGAAATGTATCGTTGTGGAAGGAATTGATTTGAACTCTGTGTTCAGTTACAGTAACATCAGATGTTTTCACAAATCCTTAGTGGAAGAATATACATTTATACGCTATTGTTTTTATTATTTATCAGGGCAATTTGAAAATACTGGGTAGAAAAGATTACTAAAATGATGGGAAAAGGTAATAAGTTCTCATGTTAGGGAAGGCTAGCTTATAGTAATGGAAGCCTAGTGCTGTGTACTAATCAGATACTAAGACACGGCTTCTTATCTCTTGGTCTCAGTAGCCTATCCTATATTGATACCTATTCTGCACTCTGCCTAAAAAAACCTAAGCCTGCCCGATGTTTTATTTATATATATATATATATATATATATATATATATATATATATATATATATATATATATATATATATATATATATATATATATATATATATATATACATACATACACAGTATCTCACAAAAGTGAGTACACCCCTCACATTTTTTTTTAAATATTTTATCTTTTTATGTGACAACACTGCAGAAATGACACTCTGCTACAATGTAAAGTAGTGAGTGTACAGCCCGTATAACAGTGTAAATTTGCTGTCCCCACAAAATAACTCGACACACAGCCATTAATGTCTAAACCTTGGCAACAAAAGTGAGTACACCCCTAAGTGACCAAATTGGGCCCAAAGTGTCAATATTTTGTGTGGCCACCATAATTTTCCAGCACTGTCTTAACCCTCTTTGGCATGGAGTTCACCAGATCTTCACCGGTTGCCACTGGAATCCTCTTCCACTCCTCCATGACGACATCACAGAGCTGGTGGATGTTACAGACCTTGCACTCCCCCACCTTACGTTTGAGGATGCCCCACAGATGCTCAATAGGGTTAGGTCTGGAGACTGCTTGGCCAGTCCTTCAGCTTTACCCTCAGCTTCTTTAGCAAGGCAGTGATCGTCGTGGAGGTGTGTTTGGGGTCGTTATGTTGGAATACTGCCCTGCGGCCCAGTCTCCGAGGGGAGGGGATCATGCTCTGCTTCGGTATGTCACTGTACATGTTGGCATTCATGATTCCCTCAATGACCTGTAGCTCCCCAGTGCCGGCAGCACTCATGGAGGCCCAGATCATGGCACTCCCACCACCATGCTTTACTGTAGGCAAGACACACTTGTCTTTGTACTTGTCACCTGGTTGCCGCCACACACACTTGACACCATCTGAACCAAATAAGTTGATCTTGGTCTCATCGGACCACAGGACATGGTTCCAGTAATCCATGTCCTTAGTCTGCTTGTCTTCAGCAAACTTCAGGCTTTCTTGTGCATTGTCTTTAGAAGAGGCTTGTGCGGAGTATGGTCTGAGCAGGCTGACCATTCAACCTCTGCAGCAAAGCAGGCAGCACTCATACGTCTATTTCCCAAAGACAACCTCTGGATATGACGCTGAGCACGTGCACTCAACTTCTTTGGTCGATCATGGCGAGGCCTGTTCTGAGTGGAACCTGTCTTGTGAAACCGCTGTATGGTCTTTCACACCGTGCTGCAGCTCAGTTTCAGGGTCTTGGCAATGTTTTATAGCCTAGGTCATCTTTAGAGCAAAAAATCTTTTTTTCAGATCCTCAGAGAGTTCTTTGCCATGAGGTGCCATGTTAAACTTCCAGAGACCAGTATGAGAGAGTGTGAGAGCGATAACACCAAATGTAACACACCTGCTCCCCATTCACACCTGAGACTTTGTAACACTTACGAGTCACATGACACCGGGGAGGGAATATGGCTAATTTGGCCCAATTTGGACATTTCCACTTAGGGGTGTTCTCACTTTTGTTTAGACATTAATGGCTGTGTGTTGAGTTATTTTGAGCACATTTACACTGTTATACAGGCTGTACACTCACTACTTTACATTGTAGCGCTCATTGTTGTCGCATGAAAAGATATAAAAATATTTACAAAAATGTGAGGGGTGTACTAACTTTTGTGAGATACTGTGTGTATATAATATATATATACACAACGCACACACCCCAGACACTAACTATGCAATTGCTTTTACCTTTTATTTAGTGGCAGCATCAGGATGTTATTGCCAGCATTAGATCTCTAAACCACTGAATATCATATCAGTGTTACTCTGAACGTTTGGATTCACTTGGAAGCGTGTACTGGATTGATGCACTTCAGGCTGTTAATGATCCCAGGGCCCTAACTAGCAATTCTTTCTTTAACCAGCCGCTTAACTAAGTGGTATTTAAAGAATAGGAGTCAGTTTTGAAGGTTTATCTGTAAAAGTGACGAGCCTCTTCTAGCCCTGTACTGTAATTTTACATTCTAGTCATCGTGTCTATTCAGTCTCCTCTGCTGCTGTTCAGATGTAACTGAGAATCATGATAATTATAGTTTATCACCCGTTTAGGAAGCAGCTTGATGTCTGAATTTTGATAGATCTTGGGACTTGTCATTGCGTACGTTTATTGCTTGATTAATCTATCTTTAAACATGCCGTTGGAGTAATATCTTATCTCATGAGATGTCACCTGGGTAATGAAGACAATCTTGTTTGTCAAGGTTTTTGTGGATTTAGCCCTTAAAGATCCAGATACCTAGAAAGTGCAGCTTAAGGCCGGTCCTATGTCTGTTTAACATTGCTTCAGTCCAACGTGAGAGTATAGAGCGCAATGATGTGCGTGACGAGATAACATTAAGTGGCCGAATAGCAACCTTGAGAGAATGGTCTTATCTCCCAGTGAACTGGATTTACCCGCGCACCCTGGATGATATAAAAGTGTTACATGAAAATACATTTTAAGCACTACATGCTTTACTTCTCATCTTGCATCCCTGTAACTCAGTGAGATCGACATTAAACACTGGAATGAACGCACTCTCCGATTTTTCTGTATCTCGAAGCTTGGACTTTATTTATCTGAAGGATGTTTGTATATTTTGTAAATGACCAATAATGCTCTGCCATCACAGTAAAAACAAGTCATTGTCCTGTACAAATGTACTCTTTCCCACTCTGTGCTGCATGTCTGAGTAGTTCAGATGTTTTGTATATTTATTGTATTAACACAGAGTGTCATAGAATAAAATTAATAGTTGCGGATACGCGTGATTTGATTTTTCATTCTCTGAACCCACCACGCACCCCCTCTGGGAACACAGGGATGCCGGATCTGGGATATCCCCTCTCCATTCGGGGTCCAGGAAGGTAAGGTACAAGTGTGTAGGAAGTGGGTGGAGTTAATCCCACCGCCAATCCGATGTCAGTCTTTAGGGCGAGCTCCCACGCATGAATGAATGACTTGTGATTTAAAGTTATTTTAAAAAATGGGGAAAACCCCCCCAAACTATGGAAACAGTTAAGTGTAAACTGCGGTTTTAAAATATGTACAATATGTATATAAATTTATAGTTTGTCTTTTAAACCTTATTTTTGCATATTCTAAAAAAAAAAAAAAAAAAAAAAGACTCTTGGCTGTTGTGAACCGCCTCTCCTAAAATAATTTGCCAGCCAAAAACACAGCAAGGAATTGGCAGGATTAAATGATTTATGGGAGTTGTAATATATTAACAGTTGGAGACCCATATCTCTCTGTTTTTATTATTGTGATCCAGTG
This sequence comes from Spea bombifrons, assembly GCF_027358695.1. Classification (NCBI taxonomy): domain Eukaryota; kingdom Metazoa; phylum Chordata; class Amphibia; order Anura; family Pelobatidae; genus Spea; species Spea bombifrons. The sequence goes on from NC_071087.1 coordinate 144,952,663, forward strand.
CCAATGTATATAGGAGTATACACCGTATTACACATGCTGACAGGTGCAGTATATTGCACGGAGATGACACCCATGTGGATTCCTAGTGTCAGGAAGATAAATGGTGCTGGGTATATTACACACAAAGAAGCACAAATATCTTTTTATCAAATTATGAAACAATCAAACAGTGTTTTATTACAATGTCTGCCGTCTGGTGTTTTTTAAACAAGCTTTAAGCATTGGGATTCAGAATAGAGCTGCTTATTAGATTCTCAGTACCTAGTGGAGTTTATCAGTATATTGCTTTTCTTATTACCTGATCATTAGTAGTGCTACCTTCTCTACCTATACAGCACATTACTGGTAAAAATAAAAAAAAAGTTAATATTGGAAAAGTCCAATGTTGTTATTTTTTATTATACCTCCTTGTGAGGACACCGCGATTGATACTAGGGTTGTCATCTCACTGATCTAACTAAGGAACACTAGAAAATTGGTGTTTGATCTCCCCGTCCAGTACGAAAGTCTGAATGAGCACGGTCACGCCATCCTTTACAGGGGGCTCTGCTTGGTCACAGAATTGGAGACCTCTAGTGGAGATGCCTGGTATAGCCCTGTTACTGTCAAACTTCAAGCACTGCAGCTCTGGGGGTGTCTTGTTAGACCCCTTAGAAATCTCATGGTAGCCAGTGCCTTGTGGGTTCAGGCAAGCTGTCTCCTGCACAGCAAGGTAGGAGGGCAGGGAAAGGCCTAAAATATAAGGTGCTGCTTAACTATCATATGTATTAATCGCCCACAGTGCAGCACTAACTCCAACCTGCTTGCAGCAGTGGGGTTTGATAATCCATAGTGATATCTTCAAGCAAAATAAAAACACACTTATGCCTATGTGGACATGTCTAAGACACGCACACACTGACACATGTACTGACAAGGTATGCCCAAACATGCATAAACATACTGACATATAGAGATATGCAGCTACGTAAAGTAAATATATGCATTAATACAGAGACATCAGAACACAGAGCTCAGAATATTTGCTGGGAATGAATGTATCACAGAGCCCTATAGTCCTAAACATCCCAAAACGTTCATAGAAACAGGCGCTTTGAGTTTACAAACACAGCTAACTTGTCACTGAAGTATTATAAAAATAAATTGTGGTTAAAGGAAAATATACCCCCTATCCAATAATATAGTTGCGAACATGATCAAACGCTTTAGGGATGGACATTCCCAGTGTTTTCCTTGTAGTTGCCTTTTAATGCATTTGACAAAACTTTAGGAGTCATTTAAAATTATGCACAACGTTACACAATCAAGCTGGTGTAACTGACTATCGTAGCTGAAAACGACTGATATTTAATGGAATATCTTCATAGGCGTACAGAAGCCCTCTATCACTCCCATCACTCCTGTGTTTCAAAGGCCCTTTAGCAATCCCATCACTCCTGTGTTCCAATGGCCCTTTATCAATCCCATCACTCCTGTGTTCCAATGGCCCTTTATCAATCCCATCACTCCTGTGTTCCAATGGCACGTTGTGTTTGCTGATCCAAGTTTATGTTTAAAAAGTGAATTGATCATTAGAAACCCTTTTGCAATTATGTTACAACCAGACATTTCCTTTTGAATGGCAGTAAAGGGACAGTCCCTCTTTCAAATCCAATTACAATTAAATTTAAATTAAAAACATGTTTCTTTTAAATATTTCCCCATGTACACAGATCAATAGGCCACTGAATTAAAATTCTTGCTAATGCCCTGCCCCTTAATATGCCTGTTTTATACACTCCATATGGGTAGAGATTAAGGCTAACTGCTAATGATGAGCCATATTAATTTGGCTTGGCGATTGCAAGCTATTGGTCTAATGTGCAACTGCAAGAGTTTGTGATGTAATAATGTTGATAGTACATTGTTACCGTCTGGCACGTCTGTGAGGGTAATAGCATTAACACATCAATAGTCAAATGTATACATATAGGGGTGTGGAGTCCATTGGAAGGTCCAATGATACTGGTCTCAGCCCCGGAAATAGGGGATGCTAATAAGGAAGGATGTGATGGATAACTACTTAAAAGTTATAAAAGACATGCTACATTGGGGCCATATAAAGTGGATTGCTTAAAATTCAGTTTTATTGCTGTCTCCATAAATTACAATATACAATCTCTGTATGATGTCATAAACGCAGAAGCTCTATTGTGAGGTAATAGCCATGTAACATGAAGGAAACGATAACAAAAAATGTAGGTGTCTCTCAAATTTATTATGATTTTATGATGTTACTTGAAAACAACCGATCTTGATACACTTGGCCAGGGCTCCGTCCATCCTTCAGGCCATCCAGTCTGGAGTGACAAAGGAAAAGCCAGAAAGACTCTGGCTGCCTGATGAAGAGGACGTGCAAGATCCAGAGGACATGTCACATGAAGAGGACATGTAAGATGAAGAGTCCTCTGTGATGTCCAAAACAAATGGAATCTCCTGCAAGCGGAGATTTGGTTTTGATGGCTGGTACGGGGGAGTTGAACGGCGGCTCTCTATATCCTCCCACTCAATGTTCTGGAAGAATGGATGCCGCCTAATAGATCCTGCGATCCAGAGGCGATACTGAGGATCTTTCCTCAAAAGATGCTTCAATATGTCATCTGCTTCTTCAGAGAGCTCTTTGATATAACGAGGGCTTTCATTGATAATGGAACAGAATATATGAAAAGGTAAAGCCCCGTTAAGCATCTGGAATAGAATCACCCCAAAGGACCACCAGTCCACAGCAACACCGTATGCTTTGTTCAGATGTATTTCCGGGGCCATGTACAGGAATGTTCCACATTCTCCTTCTATTTCTGCTGTTCCAGAAATGCCTTCTGCAGCAAGACCGAAATCGCAGATCTTCGCATGGCCCTCTCCTTCAAGCAAGATGTTGTCTGGGTTCAGGTCTCGATGTATAACGCCCCGAGCGTGGAGGAACTGGATGCCACAGATGATTTCAGCTGAATAAAACGCAGCTGTGGTCTCGGTGAGGCAGCCCACCCTCTTCATATATGACATGAGGCTTCCACCAGCCATATATTCCATCACAAATAATGCGCAGGCTTCCGTTTGGAAGGCTGCATATCCGTGACACAGGAACGGGCTGTCCCGAGCCATCTCCAGGATCCTCCTCTCTTTCAGTAAGTCTTGAGGGTTTGTGGCTGTCTTGCGGATGGTTTTGACCGCTACCATGGAATCTCTTCCAGGGACAGAAGCTGACATGACCTTTCCAAACCCTCCTTCACCCAGCACTGAATGGAAGGTGAAGCCGGAGAGCGTCATGGGGAGAAGGCTCCGAAATCTTTTTGGAGTAAGACTGCTTTCCTCCATACTCCTGCGTCTTTTCATGGGAACCTTTCCCCTCCTGCGCTCCTCCAGATTTTCCTCTGCTCTTTCTTTCTCCTGATGCCTCAGAATCTGTCTGCTTTTCTCGCTGTATCTACACCGCTTTTTCTCATGTTCAGAGCTGCCTGTGCTGGTTCTTGGGCGTTTGGTTGTCTTCTTTGCCCTCAGACACAGGCTGCTCTCCTCTCTCTCATTAGGAGTACGTATGGTCCTCTTCCTCTCTCTCCCTCTTTCTTTCTGAGTATTGCTACTCTCCTTCTTCCCTTTGAGGACAGGAACTTTATTGGCCAATCGCTCCTTGTTCTGATCCTTACTCCTTTCTGCGGTGTTAGTGGAAGCTGTTTTCAGTCTTTTGAAAAACTTCCGCAGTTTTCTGGGGCAGCATCTCTTTCCAATCCACCTTAGTCCATGGAGGAGACAACACTCCTCCATAGCTTTCCTTTTAAAAGGTTCCCCTTTTAAATCTCAAGAATCTCTGATGTTGTTGGTAACAACACTTCCAAGTCTGCTACGAATAGCTGCTTACAAGTGCCGGGCGCCCAACTACACTGAGTAAGCAGGTGAATGCTCTCCTGCTTTACAGTGGCAGTGATGTCACTATTCACTGTGAGGTCACATTGTGTTCGTTTGCGTTGAAATTTGGCCGACATTTTTGTTTTTGTAAATCCAATTCATCTGTCCAGGTTGCCATGGAAACCAGAAATCAACACGTAGAGGTTGAAGTTAAATGACAACTGTAGTGGGGGAAATGTTTCTTTAAATCCTTCAAACCGAGCTGCTATAAAACTCATCCGCTCAGCTATTCACATGTAACAAAGTAACTGAACACATCAGCATAAAGCAGCAGCAGCCGGGGAATATGTATGTTTCTATAACATGTTTAACAGAGAACTATTCCTGCACATATTTATAATATTACATTAATGAATCAAGTCCTTTAGGTGCAACATGGGTGCAATGTTATCGTTATATAAATAAAAGATAATAATAAATAATAAATTATAATGTCTTTTTTCCTCTATTGCAGCTTAGCCTGTTTTTTGCAAAATGTGCATAATAGGAGGTTCAATTCTAACACAACAAAACTTCAATGTTCTGTAATCACACCGTTTAGGTCCCCGCTGAAGACCAGATATTTATGGCACACAACATTTTTCATTTTTTTTGTTAAATCACTCTAATATTTAATGTACCGTATTGGCCCGATTATAGGCCACACTTTTTTCCTATAATGAGTGTTTAGCGCAGGGATTGGCAATTCCTATCACCCAAAGCCCACAACATGAATTTTCGGGTGTCGGGCAGGTGTTTTTTTTCTGTTTTTTTTAGCCCTGCGACTCGGATCCTACTCTCTGACGTCCACCGGCTGCCTCCACTAGACACCAGGGAGTCTGGAGCACGGAGGAAAGCCTGGGGATGCATTGGTAAGTCGAGGGGAGCAGAGTGGCATATCTCGGGGGGCAGATTGGCATATCTATGGGGCAGATTCGCATATCTATAAGTAAGGTGCATTATGAATAAAGGGGGACCTTAAAATGGCTATTGGTCATCCATATTTCTGTTTGTATATAAAATATGCTGACTAACTGCATAATACATTAACTATTCCACTAATGTGTTTTTCTTTAAAATAGCACCAAACTTTAAGGGGGTGGCCTATAATCGGGAAAAATCCAGAATAACTCGTTTCAAATAAGTTATAAATTGATTTGCATTTTACTCAATGAAATAAGTATTTGACCCCTTTGCAAAACATGACTTAGTACTTGGTGGCAAAACACTCGTTGGCAATCACAGAGGTCAGACGTTTCTTGTAGTTGCTCAGAGCAGTTGTCTCAGACAACCCATTGGCCTGGGGAGACGAATGGCTTTGGCGCCAGGAGTTAAAAGTCCATAAGAGCGACTCTATTCGTCGCCGGCAGGAGGCTCATCTGGCATCAACTAATGAAGTGACAAAGATAAAGCGCAATGTGCCACACAGTAAAAATAAATCAAATACCCATATTACACAGCTATCCTAGACTCCTCTCAGTGTCCAAATAATACAAATCTCAAAGCAATGGATAGTGCAGGATCATATGGGGGGGAGGGGGGGTCAAATCATAGTGTAATACATAAGTAAATAAAGTGAATATAAATAGTTAATAAGTGTAGGTGCAATAAAAGCTTCAAACACGGAATAGGGATCCTCTAGGTTCATAAGGTATTTAATCTCTGTATAAAAAGAAGTATACAAAATAATGCAGCATATCAAGGCAAACACAGTGCCTGCTGGGGAAAAGCAACTTACAATAAATCAGCAAGTGCACACATAAAAATCCAGCCAAACTGCATTAAAATATCAATTTAATCAATTGCTCCATTGCTTTGAGGTTTGTATCAGCTGCCTTTCATTGGTTGATGCAGAGTAGCCTCCTGACGGACATTGGGTACGTACCCAACTTTCCTAGGTTTCTTCAGGGTTGGATAATTTATAGGGTTCCAAACGTTTTAAGATTTTCTGATACGCATTCTAAATGAAGACAAAACACACAGTCGATGATTAAGAACACTAACTTCTGCTTAAGGATGCTACAAGCCTGGGTTCTAATGAATAGGCCAGTAAAAAGCATAGTTCATAGAATCATAGCCAAAAAATATAACTATAAGTGCTTTGGCCAGAACCCTTTTATCCAGAAAAGCCTCCTTTCTTCTAGTTTAGCAGCATTGATGATTATTTTGGTATGGGATAGCTGAAGACCCAAATTGTTTCAATAATTTTGAGGGTCTTTATGAAATCCTGGAGACAGGGTGATAGTGGCCATCTTCGATTGGTTTATATTCTTCTTTATAATCCTATTCCACACTATCTGCCAAAGTTCACATGTAGGTAAGGAGAGGCTCAAAAATTGCCATTCCTTTGCGGTCAGAGCTGATGGAGGCCGTAGTTGGATGGAGATGCATTTGGGACCACATTGGTGCTTGACTGACTTATGAAAGCTTTACTGGCCACCTACAACGACAAACCATTAGATACCTTCACTGGCTACTAAAGGGGCAGCGGTGGCACAGTTAGGCTGTTTTAGCGTCAGAGGCCTACCACATCAATGTCTGGCTTAGTATATAGTAATAGGGGTTATGCTGCACTACCATCAATGTCTGGCTCGGTGTATAGTGGCGGGAATTATGCTGTACCATATCTGTTCAGTAAATTCTATTTATTTAAAGTAACCATTTTATTTTTTCCAGATTTCTATTTTTTCCAGTTGATATACAGTTAAAAATATGTGAAATAAATATTCCTGCCAGCATTAATTTTGTGTGTGTGTGGGGGGTGTGTTTTGCCACATACAGGATCTGCCCTGGGTGCCAAATCCTCTAGGTCCCTGCCCCCATATGCAACTGATTCCAGCTTTAACAAGCAGATTTCTAGCATATCTTAACACCAGGGCCTGGTTCAAATAATCTTCCTGAGCTTTTGGGGACAAGTTTTATGAGTATTTGTTCTAGAGATCGCAAAGACAGAACAATACGGGCATAATGCCTTAACTACTGTGCCATCTGATCTGCCCATAAAACAGAGCCATATCTGTTTCAAAACAAGCCACACATCACATTAAAGGCCTGACAGACAGCGCTGTTTATACTTCAGTTATGAGTGACATGACAAATGCAATAACACGGGATACAGATTCGTTTCCTGAAGGATTAAATGTACACATTTGACCTCCACATTTCCACATTCCAGACTGAAAACCTCAATTCCTTTCAGCTCCATATTAAAACCAGACTATTCTTGCTTTTGTGAACAAAGGCTCAATATTTGAAGCTAAAGAGAAAGTATTAATGGCCTTTGGGTTTTTAGTAATCAGTACTGTGAAACATATATATATATATATATATATATATATATATTTTATAAAATTATATACAGCAGTATTGTACACAATAGTAAGCAGATGGGTTTAGCCCATGGCTAGCTACTACGTTTTGCGGACCATAATGATATTCAATTAAGCTTAATAAATAGTCTTTTTGCCCACTAGTGTCAACAATAACAATTTTACCTTTGGATGTAAAATGCTCAAGGTGCTGCGCTACCTATTCTGCCAAAAACATACAAAATGCATTTGGAACCTAATTATTTTGTTAAATGTCTAAAATGCTATAAAAATGATTGTTGTTGTTGTTGTTGTTGCTAGGAACAGAGCCGGCCTTAGGCGTTGTGGCGCCCTGTGCGGACTACTCCTCTGGCGCCCCCCCTCACTACCCCCCCTCTCTGCCCCTTCAAACTACCCGCCCTCTCTGCCCCTTTAAACTACCCCCCCTCAAACTACCCCCTCCCCTCTGCCCCTTCAAACTACCCCCCCTCTGCCCCTTCAAACTACCCCCCCATGCCCCTTCAAACTACCCCCCCTGCCCCTTCAAACTACCCCCCCCTCTGCCCCTTCAAACTACCCCCCCCTCTGCCCCTTCAAACTACCCCCCCCCTCTGCCCCTTCAAACTACCCCCCCCCTCTGCCCCTTCAAACTACCCCCCCCCCCACTTACCTTGTTGCCGGAGTCCTGCGGTAAGAGCGGGAGGCATCCGTCTTCTCGCTCTGCCGGCATTTCATGTCGAGCACCGGTATAGTCCGGCGCTCAACATGAGATGCTGGCACCGCGACGGAGTCACGGAGAGTAAGGGGCGCCGAACGGTTGCCGAGAACTTCACGAGCAACCGCTCGGCGCCCCTGACCGGGACTTAGATTAAAGCATCGTTTTTTTTTTTTTAAACTTTATTTAACATCTATGATGTTAAATAAAGTTTAAAAAAAAAAACAAAAAAAAAAAACGATGCTTTAATCTAAGTCCCGGTCAGGCGCCCCTGCAACCATGGCGCCCTGTGCGGTCGCACAGGTCGCACACCCCTAAGGCCGGCCCTGGCTAGGAACACTTGTCATGTGACACAGAAGCAGTTCATTTATTAATAGGTTGTTGCCAACCTATTGGGCTGATTAAACAGCATGATTAATATTGTGTTAAAGCTGTGTTCTATAATATATATATATATATATATATATATGCATACATACATACATATACACACACACACACACACACTTGGTCTCCTATTGGCTTATAACAGCCCTATTAACATCTTCAAATAAACCCACAACAAAATTAAGAACAAAAAAAATTTATTTGTATTTTACTTCTTCACAAATCCGAGCTCACAGTATCAAAGCAGTATATTGTGTGGTGTATTTCGTAAAACAACACAAATGTTTATAACCAAGGGTTTCAAAGCACATTTTTTTAGAACAGATGTATGTTATTGCACATATTCTTTCCTCACGTACAAATTTAGGTGTCAATTCTTTAAATGTTACGACTGTGAAAAGAGGACTTATGGCACGTTGGGGATTCACTGGGTGGAGATGAATAGACCATGTTTTGTGGTCTATTCTGTGGAGAACAAAGTTTCTCATTAAATCTGTCAATAAAGTTACATACAAATTTCAGGATGATTGGCCTTATATTCTCGGTGCCAGTAAGCTGGGTAGAAGGCTTAAAACACAAGAGACCTTTTCAATATATATATATATATATATATATATATATATATATATATATATATATATATATATATATATATATATATATATATATATATATATATATATATATATATATATATATACCGTATTGGCTCGACTATAGGCCGCACTTTTTTCCCCCACTTTAAGTCTTTAAAGTGGGGGTGCGGCCTATATTCGGGGTTTAGCGCCCGACGCCCGGGACATGCAGTCCCGGGCGCCGGGCAGGCAGCGGGGTTAGGATACAGATCCCCCGCAGCGGTGCAGGGGACCTGCATCCTACTCTCTGATACTCTGACAGCCTCCCCTGCCAGCACTTCCCACAGGGGGGGGGGTGCCGGCACGGGAGGTTGTCTAAGCGCATCGTGCGGACCGTCCGCACGATGCGTTTTACTTCTGCCAACCCCCGACTTACCAGAGCAGACTCCCGGGTGTCTTGCGGGGCCGGCGGGAGACATCTACGCGATCCGCGTATGCAACTTCCGGTACCGGCACCGGAAGTTGCATACGCGTATTGCGTAGATGTCCCCCGTCGGCCCTGCAAGACACTCGGGAGTCTGCTCCGGTAAGTCGAGGAGGGGGGGGCAGAGGAGGACAGTGGCAGCATATCGCGGGGGGGGAGGAGGACAGTGGTAGCATATCGCGAGGGGGAGGAGGAGTACAGTGGTAGCATATCGGGGGGGGGAAGACAGTGGTAGCATATCGGGGGGGGGGGGAGACAGTGGTAGCATATCGGGGGGGGGAGGACAGTGGTAGCATATCGGGGGGGAGGACAGTGGTAGCATATCGGGGGGGGAGGACAGTGGTAGCATATCTCGGGGGGGGACAGAGTGGCAGCATATCTCAGGGGGGGAGACAGAGTGGCAGCATGTTTTTTTGGTGCTTTTTTAAAGAAAAAAACTTTTTCTTTAAAAAAGCACCAAACTTTTAGGGTGCGGCCTATATACGGGGGCGGCCTATATCCGAGCCAATACGGTATATATATATATATATACACATACATATATATATGTTATTTATGGAGCAAACTGGTAATATTAGGTACAGTATATAATAAATCATTTCTCAGAGTTCCATGAAGCTCGGCTTACGCATGGAGTTGCCAAGCGATTAGTTTATGTAAGTCGGGGACTTTCTGTATGCAACAATAGACATAATAGGGGTCATGTGTAACAGATATTCTAGTGCAAAGTGCGTCTTGTGAAAAGCGGTGTTGCAGACTTAATGAGCCAGTATTTTATTAGTAGCAATAATAATAATAATGTGGATTATCGCCAGCGTATGTAGACACAGAGATTGGCCCGTCCTTCTGTTGCAGATAGCCCACCTTGGCTTGCATGTGTCTTACCAAATCTTGACTCAATCCCAGCTTGGCTTGTAATGTGAATCTGCCATCTCAATAGGTAGTAAACCAATTAAGGCTTTTATAAGAATAGCAACAAGTGTGATGAGTGTTTCCAAAACCGGTAACTCTACAGAGGGAACTTAATGGCCTCACTTAAGGATGCTAAAGCTTTTGGCAAAGAAAAGGGGGAAATTCACAGCATAAATGCAATGATTGCTTCAAGCTTTAAACATACTAGATCTGCACAGATCTAAAATGTCTAAAATAAACGTTACAAATACAAAACACAAAAAAATAAATTAAAAAAAAAAATCACAAGATTTGGGTAAAAAAACAAAAACTTTATTTTGACCAAAACAGTAATCTAGAATTTAAATTGAAACATGTAGGACCAATATGGCTCACAAGAACAGGCCCTACAGCTGACCAGGAATGCATTATTGAATGACATCATTGTTTGAATTGGGTTAGTTATTTAAGTGAATGATGTCATATAATTAACTTTATATTGTTGGCATCTGTTCTCCAGCTTTCAACCTACCCAAGATTTATTATACCACTACTATATATACGTATTATTAATATGGTCTGATCCATAGGCATATGGAATTTAAGCTTATTAAAAGAAATACGATTTAAAAAAACATCTGTAGTAAAATGATCGAGGAGAATACAGTTCTCGGCGGTAGGCATTGGCAAGACGAAACATATGAGCAAACGAGAGTTGGAAATGAACTGGCTGTTTGGAGGTAAATCTACCCCTGTACTCTGTCTAGAATCAGATTCCAGAGGCTGACTGGCAACAACCCTAACGCTAGATTGTGTTGGATCTATAGTAATGTTCTAGCATATTGTGTTACCCTGGGAGGACCTGGGTGTCCATATAGGGTCTCAGGGTTCTTCTTCAATACTTAATATGCTCATGAAGATTGTGCCAACTTGTTTTGTACTTGGAATGAAGTACCTTAATTGTTCCTCCAGAACACTATTCATCAACCTGTAGATGTCCATTCCATCTTGGTAATAAATAACACTTATGGCAACTTTCCACTTTGTGGAAACAGTTTGTAGTACCGGTATGGCAGAGTTTTACTTAATCAGTACAGATTAAATACAGAAGTGCGAACATACGATCATAGTATTTACAGGACACAGAGGCAAACTTGCAGATGTGAGAAGAGGCCACGATGGTCGATGGCGCAGATCAACGGTAGCACTAGAAATGATACACCACTAACACATTCCACCATAGACTTCCGGCTACAGGAGTCCAGCTATAACCACAGAACTATAGGCGTCCTGTTCCCAGAATATATCATATGCTTAACCGATTCAGCACCAGATTTGCTCTACAGCATCTGACAATAACAGTAAGTTACCGCTAACAACTTGCCTGTTTTTGATAAGAGGACCAGAACTCAACTCATACAAGCTGCAGAACCAGAGTCCATCACAAGGTTCAACCACTCACAACACTCTGTATACACCTTATTTTCATTATCACACCAATCATTCTATGTACATGAAATATGATATCTCTCTTAAGCTGACCTGATCTGTCGTCCTGAAGATCTGACAGACTTGGGGTGTAGCCCACCTTAACTCCCCCCCCAGTGATTCAGAATAATGGAAGTCGCGCACACAAAAAGGAGGTCTGACTTAAGGATGTGAACAGGAACATATACAAGAGGAACACTACATTCAAAGCCTTCACTTCCACCCAATGGACATGACACAGTAGGTTTATTACCAGGCCACATTTCATTGAAACATCAGTGTTTAATTGGAAACAGGAACTAATCACTAGCATCTTCAGTAACTTAAATTAGTACATTCACTTACTCCTTCTATAAAAGTTAGCCTTTTTTACTTCATATTCATATCAAATAGATTTTATTTTGGGGTGAGGCGATTCAGTAAAAAAGTAGAAATCTGGCGTTATTTCACTTTGGAGAAAATTGCTACGGTAATTTGTGGACCTTTATTTTTAAGCTGATGGGTGAGCTATACAGAATAAAGTGTTTGCGATACAAGCAAAGGGATTTAAAGGACCATTATTATCAGATTCAAACAGTGATTATTATGTGGATTGTAGTGCGGCAACAAATATCTTTTTACCACACAAACCATAAAGCAGGAAAGGCCGACCCGGACACGTTTCTCCATTCTCCCAGCATAGGGCACAGTTAAAGTAGTGATATTAATGGGACGTACTGCTTAATTATTTAACATATCAGTGAAAAGGCATTCTTTGCTAGCAGCTAGATTCAGAATGATCTTTAAAACCATCAGAGTGGGGCCTAGCATAAAAAAACCTAGGCACGTTAGCTAGGCAATTCTTAGGGAAAATCCCCCAAAAATAACATGGTTATCATCCCTCTGCAACTCAGCATTTAGTGACTAAATCCCATGGTTTAATTCCGTTACATACAATATACACAGTTTTTTGAGCAGCCGGATAACCAAACCATTATTACCCAAATAACAGTTAAAAACAACAAATATTCCGTTTTACTAGGTGTGACTTATTTTCGGTTTTCATCACAGATTGTGTTTAGAGGTCAAATTTATGGCACTGCTGTAAAAGACCTCTGCAGAGACGTTCTGCATCGCTATCACAATCCGCTCCAGACAGACAGGACTCTAAGAAAAGGTTAGGGGACGTTTCAGTATTTCTAAAAGTCGAAGCAGCATTTAAATGCAGCATTTCCTTCGCAATCATGGGGTGCCTTTAATTCACCCACAAAGTAAAGTTAATGTTATTTTCCTCAGAATTGTCTGTATGTAACCAAAATCCTACACCTGTCCTTAGCCCCAGATTACACTGTATGTCTGCACCACAAACTATTTTTTGTAGTGGTTCACTCCATATTTTCAAATTTCTATAAAAATCATTATACCACATTAAAACCGCCTCAGAGAACCCCATATTTCCAGTTTACAGACATTCCATAAGAATTAGTGGTTCATGGCATTTCCCAAGAAACTATCTGTGCTTAGACTTTTTAGAATTGAAAATTCAAACAAACAATGTCTTTTGCAAGCAGTGGCATGAAATCAAACGAAGGTATAGGAAACGTCTGAAAGTAAAAGTTGGCTTTTTTAAGGAACAAAATTGTCTTAAAGTGACTTTTGTTAGCTGTAGGATCAGAAATCTGGTAATATATAAAACGTTTGTTTCCACGCTGTTTACACGTCCAGAGCGTTTCAAACAAGTCTGTGTCCCACTCACACATCCAAGGTGCTTCTATCTTCTTTGACTTTTTCCGCAAGCGAAATTGAAGACAGAAGACATGGTGGGAATACACATTGGAGGTCCATTCACGTGAGGTGTGGGTCATGTAAACAAAGTTGATCCCTTTATTAAATCTTTAAAATTATACCAAGCAGTCTGAAATTTCATGTCGGTTAAAGCAGACAGATAAGACTTTTCCCTTCTTCTATTTCTTCTTGCACTTTATCGCTGGATGTGGCAATTTCTGCCTGCGCCGAGAAGACCGCGCAGATGAAGGTGAGAACAGTACCTCCTATGGCGGTGTAGAAGCCCCATCCCAGAGAACACTCGCCAAGCTTGTAAGCAGATGCATAGATTCCGCAGTATGCAACAACCTTCTGGGAACCCCATCCAGCAGGGTACAGAATTAAACCAAGTATAAGAAAAAGACCTAAGAAGAAGAAGAAGAAAATAAATAAATACACACGTTGACAAGTTACCACATAGTTCTTCTATTACTCCGATTATTGATATTGCACAGGAAAGAAAATTCTTATGTATGTGATCATTTAAAAATGCTAACATTATACTGCTACAATTGTATTCATACGAGATGTGAAGTTAAACATGATACATATAAAACATACAAACAACTTATCCTGTAACTTTCTGTGTGTATCCAGATTTGTTTTAAATTTTAACCCAACTTTTATCACTTTTCTGGTTTTGTCCCAGTATAGCTGACCTCCCCACCACCTTATTATTATTATTATACTTTATTTATAAAGCGCCGACAGATTCCGCAGCGCTGTACAAGATGAAAATTTTACAGATAACGAGAAGTACAATACAGCAATTGACATACAGATACAAGAGGAATGAAGGGCCCTGTTCCCGCAGGAACTACCTCATGTCTTTTAATTAATACACTGAGAATGGAATACAAAACACATCCCCCCCATAAACTCAACAATCCCCAAATGGGTTACCACTGTCACTGCATATGTTTATAAGCAAATTTATTTAACCACTTAACATTAAAATATGCAAACTAATATTTTTTCACATCAAATATCTGTAATAAATACATACCATTGCTGATTTGCATAGAAAAATTGGAAACATTAACCATTTCACCCATAATTGGGGGGGAATTAAAGCAAGAAAAGCAAAGGAGGAGCTGATCGGGAGGACACAGATGAAGCCGGGGTTCACTACAGTGACCAGTTCAAGAATGTTGGGCAGGGATGACATTACCATGTGGATGGCCTTGGATGCCAACAATGTCCGGCACAACATCATCTACTTGGCAGAGGGAACCAATAATCCCCACACGGCTGTTATCCCTCTAGCAGGGCTGCCACATAAAAAAGGGATAGAATGACCATATTCTATATTCGGTAAAGCCCCAAAGAGAAGAGCCAAAGACACCTGCTGGGAGAGGCCCAATTCCCCCAATTATACCCCCACTCAAAAAGCCAGAGAACTGCAAGGGGCTTATGAACCCGCTGAGGGAACGAGGGTCAGGCAGCACTTTAGTAAAGTAAACCCACATTTCACATTCACTTCAGTATGACATAATATGGAACATTTTTAGCTTTCGTCCCGTAAATAACAAATACACTTTATTACGCGCAGTAACGGCTGGCTTGTAAATGCATTGCTCCACCATTACCTCAGACACAGCTACACAATCATTTACTTTTATTAAATCACCAAAGCTACATAAATCGATTAAATCACATGAGCCATTTTTTGGAGTCACTTAAGTATTTATAGAGAGTCATTCAAACCTTTTTAAGGCTCTTTAAATGTACTCGATTTAGTAATAGGATTGCTTTGTACAGCATTAGTACAGTGTGTCCCCCCCCCCGGCTTGTGCCGCGCCGGCAGCCCTCGATTCAGAGAGCCACTACATTTCTTGGTAAAGATATCGGCAGGAGGGCAATGATATCTACTAGTCTATTTTCCCAACAAAGTGACCGGCAATTAAAACGTCACACTGGTCTAGTCAAAACGCAGCTGGTGAAATGGGATATGGTAAAAGAGTATTTAGTAATAGGATTGCTTTGTACAGCATTAGTACAGTGTGTCCCCCCCCGGCAGCCCTCGATTCAGAGAGCCACTACGTTTCTTGGTAAAGATATCAGCAGGAGGGCAATGATATCTACTAGTCTATTTTCCCAACAAAGTGACCGGCAATTAAAACGTCACACTGGTCTAGTCAAAACGCAGCTGGTGAAATGGGATATGGTAAAAGATGACTGCAAACTGTGCAGGGAGTGAGAAAGTTGTGGTCAGACAGCGGGACAAGACACTGCTAGTGTTATAACAAACCCCCAAAGAATGCGTCTTGCAAACGGCCGTCACTCCATACTGGTCTCCGCTCATGGGCAACTGGACCAGCTGTTTCAAAAGGAAATAAACAAAACATCACAGCCTACCCCAAAAACCACAACAACAAATTCAACCCCAGTGGAAAACGCAGACGTGCAACAGAATAATCAGCTGTGTTATTGTGGATATTTGCATCGCCACAGCTCTCCCACGTTTACTTGCTGGCAAGAATATTAAGGCATCATAATAATGCCATCATATGCATAGTATCTCACCACTAGATGGCTTTAACACCATTAAATCCGGTGACACTAGAACCCTTCTGAGTGTCCCACATGTCATTATGTCCCACTCACACACCCAACGTTCTTCCAGCTACTCTGACCTTTTCCAAAAGAGAAAGTAACGAGAGAAAACATGATATGGTGGGAATGTGCAAGTCCATTCAGGCAAGGTGTGGGTCATGTAAACAGTGGATCGCTTTATGAAGTCTTTAAAATTAGACAAAGCAGTCTGAACCTTGATTAACAGACATAGCCCATCACTCATTAGCATTTAGAAAGAATTCACAAAGTACCAGTTGTCTGTAGCAGTAGGTGGGCAACACATGGAATGACTATAAACACACATTTTATTGCGGTATTCCATAGTGTCTTATTTCTAATCAGTAAAGTCCATAAATGACAGAACTATTCATGTACACTACGGCGTATGAGATGAGAAACCCAGACACTCTGTTCATACCTAGACTTGTATTAGGCAGACTTCACTAGCATTGCCATAAAGAATCAGTAAGCTGTTTGAGAAGGGAAAGTCACCCAAAATATCATGACAACAAAACAAACTGTATTTTATGCTCGAGGAGCAATTACTGTATTGGCTCGGATATAGGCCGCCCCCGTATATAGGCTGCACCCTAAAAGTTTGGTGCTTTTTTAAAGAAAAAGTTTTTTTCTTTAAAAAAGCACCAAAAAAAACATGCTGCCACTCTGTCCCCCCCCCGAGATATGCTGCCACTGTCCTCCCCCCCCCCGAGATATGCTGCCACTGCCCCCCCGAGATATGCTGCCACTGTCCCCCCCCCCGAGATATGCTGCCACTCTGCCCCCCCCCCGACTTACCAGAGCAGACTCCCGTGTGTCTTGCGGGGCAATACGCGTATACAACCGGAAGTTCTATACACGTATTGCGTAGATGTCCCCCGCCGGCCCCGCAAGACACCCGGGAGTCTGCTCCGGTAAGTCTTGGGGGCAGAGGTAAAACGCATCGTGCGGACGGTCACCGGCTGCGGCGATGCGGGTAAACAACCCAGAGGCTGTTTACCCGCATCGCCGCAGCCGGTGACCGTCCGCACGATGCGCTTAGACAACCTCCCGTGCCGACCCTCCCCCCGTGGAAAGTGCTGGCAGGGGAGGCTGTCTGAGCGTATCGGAGAGTAGGATGCAGGTCCCCTGCACCGCTGCGGGGGATCTGTATCCTAACCCCGCTGCCTGCCCGGCGCCCGGGACTGCATGTCCCGGGCGTCGGGCGCTAGACTCCGAATATAGGCCGCACCCCCACTTTAAAGACTTAAAGTGGGGGGGGGAAAGTGCGGCCTATATTCGAGCCAATACGGTATTTCTTTCTTATGGAACTTTCCCTTTAGTTAAACACCTCCGGGGTGCTTTAATCAGAGGCTGGTACTAAAAGTTTGGATAGTCGGCCAGCAAAGTATGAAACAGCAAACACAAACCGTTGTGGTGGAGGCAATTTGAAGTTAGAGCCAACAGTGCTAAGAGCACACAAGATGACACAAACTCCAGTAATGGTGTTTAAACATTTACGTAAATCTAGTCTAGGACTCCATTTAGAAGATATTCTGCTCCTGAGGTGTTAATAGCTCACTTTCTTACGACTGCGGCCAAATTTCCTGTTCTGCTTCGGGAATCATTCCTTCTTTTCTCATGGCTTTGGTTATTTAGATCATATCTCTAAAGTGTGAAGAATCAGCATTAGCTAAAGAATTACAAAAGGACAGTCACAGAGCACAAGCCATTCTCTCGCTAAAGGACCAGATGTTATTATCGCAACTTTCAATAATGAAGAGAATGACCTCAGACATGACCTTTGGAAAAATCTTAACAAATAGGAAGCTCCAGTTACTTCCTTATGTGTCATTTATGGGCTCGCCAACTGTCTGGGAAACAAAACAAGAACTTATTAGCTTCTTAACGCTTCACATTTAGATACGATGACCATATATTTGGAATCTAATCAAGGAAAATTTGGTGCAATCCAGATGTCCCGAGCATCTTACCACACAGCTGATATTACACACTCTATAGCTTATTAAGCTGATCTCTTATACACTCATATCTTCCATCTCCATATCGTGAACTTTTTACTGGGATCACAAAAGCAAACTTTGCTTTATAGTTGGTGGCTGAATTTGGGCTGGTTATCTGATCAAGCACCTTCAAGCTCCCAATGCATTTTCCAGAGTAGCTTTGTTAAAGAATGAATCCAAGGGCAATGCCCTTCTGCCTACACTCATTGGGACACTTAGAATGGAGATCTCCCTCGTAACCTTGGCATAGTGTTTTTTTTATAAAGTTTTTAATAAATTTGCCAATACCAGACAGCTGCCCTCTCATACTGCAGTCTGACATTTCAGGCCCCCGATAAGAATGCTTTCCTACTGAATCGACCCGGAGCACGTGCCATGCATGGGGGTCTGAACAATGGACAGAGATGTGTTCAAAAAACCAAGGGGGGAGTGGAGAAGGGGGCAAACGCATCTGGGGGATTCTACAGAATATCCTTGTGCATTTGGACAAGGTATGCCATTAGTATTTAAAAGGGACCACGCAGCTATCATATGCATTAGAAACATAAAAAGGTTACGTATACCTAGGAGTACCTGCATGCGCAGTATCCATTGAAATTTACCGTATTTGCTCGATTATAAGACGAGGTTTTTTTCAGAGCAAATGCTCTGAAAAATACCCCTCGTCTTATAATCGAGGTCGTCTTCTAATCAGACCTCAAAATGTCCGCTGGGGCCATGCTACTTACCGGGCTTTGGTCGCGAGCAGCAGGAGAACAAGAAGCTAGCAGCGTGTCACAAAACTCTGCCTCCCCCCTCCTTCCTCTGGGGGCGGGGCCAGAGAAGCTGCACGCACAGCGGGCCCCTGCAGAAGTCTTCGAGTGAGAGATCAGCAGTTCAGGTAAGGGGGTGGGGGGCTGGGGGGTTTGAGCGTGTGTGTGTATATGTGATTAATGGAATGAATGAGTATTTAAATGTTTGTGAATGAGTGTGTGTTAGTATGGATGTGTAAGGGTGGTGGT
Source organism: Spea bombifrons (assembly GCF_027358695.1). NCBI lineage: Eukaryota > Metazoa > Chordata > Amphibia > Anura > Pelobatidae > Spea > Spea bombifrons. Next base: position 144,971,813 of record NC_071087.1, read on the forward strand.
GGTAGCATGGCATAGGGAGGCTGTACTCACACTCCTATCATCCTAGGTTCCAGCATGTACTGGCTGCCTTGGCTTGATAGGGGTGTGATTGCTGTTAGCAGTTATATATATATCTCCAGAAATGCCTTTTAACCCCCTATATGCCACTCTTCCCCATGATATGCCTTTTAACCCCCTATATGCCACTCTGGCATATAGGGGATTAAAAGGCATATCATGGGGCAGAGTGGCAAATAGGGGGTATAAGGCATTTCTGGGGGCAGAGTGGCAACCCTGGGGGCAGATGTGCATAACTGGGGGGGGCAGGTTGGCAAATAAAAGGAAATTAAAAAATATATATTTTTCTCAATCATAGCTTTTATTAAATATGAAAATATTGTTTACATGAATTAATATTTACTAGTAAAACTTTTTTTCCTATAGGGTAGTCTTATATTCAGGCTTTTTGTTTTTTCCTAAATTAATATTTAGATTTTGGGGGGTCGTCTTATAATCAGGGTCGTCTTATAATCGAGCAAATACGGTACTTGGGACAGATGGATTGCAAGCTTGGCGGGACAGTGTGATACAGAGTGGCAAAATCGGGACTGTCCTGCGCAAAAAGTGAGACAGTTGGGAACATACCTGGGAGACTATGGGTGAAGAGTCGCTTCTCCGTGTCACTAAATTGGAGGGAGCGGAGCGGCACATCTCACTCCCTGCCACTGCCCCCTTAAAAAAATAGCCTATTTCCGCCCACCGACATAAGTGGGACCTCCTATCCACATCCCGCAAGGGTACCCAGAGAGTTCCCAGGTATGGTTGGGAGGCATGGAGATGCAACTATACTCCTCTGTATGTACTAAAACTGGAGATATATAGTAATGTGAATGGGGCATCTGGAACAGCAAACAGATAACTGTTTCTGTGCACAGAACTGAATTGATCCCCAATAATCCCTTCACATAAACGCTAGTAATGTAATCATGCAGGGAGAGGGGCTGGTGAGCTGGCAGCTTGTTAGATAAGGGTCTTCTTCGTTAAACATGCGCAGAGAACAGATCCGCAAAACACAGCATTATCACTACAGACTCCAAACACAATCTTCTTTGGAGAACGGTATAAAATCAATCACACTCTACAAATAAAGACATTCAGCTCGCATTGTAAAAATGTTTCAGCTGCGGTAACACAAAACATTAGGCTCGTGAAATCAGCCTGCTTTCATGTGGTTTCTCCCGGCAGCAAGTTTTACGTCATGTGGGGTAAGAGATTTAAAGGGAAATTAAATCTGAAGAAATAATTGGAGCTTTTTAAGATCTCTGAATGTTCTCTTCACCTCTGGATTTTTACAGGACCAGCCCAATTCTTTCAAATACAATTCTAAAAATGTCAATATGTCACTAGATAATAAAGGAATCACATCGACTTTCAATGTTTTCTGTCTGTGACTGCGGTATACACCAAATTATGAGTTAGTTGTAATTCAGTTTTGGGTCATCACTTGAGGACTGAAGACATCAGAGGAGAACATATAGGTCTGATGCTGAAGAGGGCATATCATCTACTAGCGGGAAAGACACTGAGGGCCTTCAACTGCAACCCTTGCCAAGTTGTTCCTAAAAGTATTCTGTCAACCCTGCTAATCTATCCTGTGGATAATCAACCCCGCGGAGAAGAAAAGTAAGTATGGTTTTCCAAATATTAAGTATAACGTAATGCTCCTCCATATTCAGCCATTATTAACTGAAGATCCCCTTGGTCATGTCTAATGTATATATTTAAACAATTTAAGTAAATACAAAAGCTTTTGATGAAATACAAAAACTGGAGTTTAGAGCTTTAAGCATTTTTTTTAAATGAAAAATTCTTCTTTCCCGTAGTGACACAGAATGGGAAGAATGTAACTACGCCAGTGATTCATGTGAATATTTGGAGAAAGAGTAAAGGTACACGCCGAGGCTTGCCACTGACGGGATCACCAGTTCTGTAATACCCAGAGGACAGAAACATGACAGAGAGCTCAGCAGACGTAGAATCTGTCACTGCAAACAGATCCGCCGTGCTCCTCTGATTCATTCCATGTTCCTACAGAATTCCCATAAAACAAAACAATACCCACAATAAGCACAAAGCGCCTCCTAGAAACGGCTTTCTTATACCAGGAAATTATTACAGAAGCTAGAGGAGGGTTCATCCTCATATATCACCTTTTGTTTAAAGTATGTATATGTATATGTATGTATGTATATATATATATATATATATATATATATATATATATATATATATATATATACATAATGATATTAAATCACCTAGGTTTATTATAAGTTAATACTTCAAACTACACCCAGTGCCAAACCCCAAGATTCACTTTGTAGAGCGCGGTGAGACGGGTGCGACTTGGGTGCCGATAGCTGTTAAGTTCACCAAAATGAGTCAAAATAAAAAATAGACTCCATAGGGACTTTATACGGGACCACATTCTCTGTAGTTGGTAAAGATGGATGTTGGATATACTTCACGCCCATCCAAGAAAACGGGAAACAAAAACAAAAAGTATATCTGCATTTTGTTTTACTTAAGTATATTTGTTTCTAGGGATCAGATTCACCCCTAGTCTCCACCATGCCAGTCTTTGTGGTGGGGTGATGGAGTAGCAGGAGCCACCTGATGAAGACCCCGTCAGTGTAATATGTCAAACTAGTGCATTTTAGGGGTCACGTTTGTTATGCTGCCCTTGGGCTGCACTAGATCTTAATCCACTGCATTTCCAAGAAAAGCTACTCACTATAGTTCTAATTCGGGTTCCTTCCTGCTCCATGGTTCAATTTTAAGATAATCTACAGATTGTATGGCCGGGATTACGCCCATTTAAAATGTGAAATTGCCCTTGATTGTCCCCTTTGTGTCTTGAGGCAGCAGATGTAAAGGCCTTTGTGGCCCTCTTGCTATCTGTGATTGTTTTGATAGGGACAGGATGGGGATAAGGAAAAGTAAACACTTGACTGACAAATGCTAATTAAGAAGCTCCAGACCACATACCTTCTCAGCTGCAAATGAATTGAAGAATGAAAACACAGACGCAGGCTATTGCCCCGCGTGACACCAATCCGGTTAGAAAGTGGGGACAGAGTTCAAAATTTTAAACATTTCTTCCCCAAGAAGCAAACTGGCATTTTATGTCAGAGACTCTACAGCTTCCATGGAGCACATAAATCCCACAAAGGTTCTGTGATCCACAATACCCTTAAACCGTGGTTTCAATGAGCTCCAGTCACCTGATATCGCCTCCAAATGATGCCCCATATTTAGACTGGGAACCTCTGAGCTAAATGTCAGCCATCAACGTTTCACAGCCAACATGATGACGATGTGATAATGGTTAGAACGCGCGAGTACAAGGAGGCATCAGAGAAACCTCGGAGGGCACAGTATCTGTATGCACAGAAACTACCGGGAATGTCACTTTCCAGTATCTATTACTGGGATCCACAGCTGATAAAAGGCAACTCTTATCACCCTCTGCAAGTTTAAGGAGCACAGCTAGGTAAAACATTCACAGTTGCTGTTGTCAACTTCTACAGGTCCATAAATTGCTATTGGCCTTGATTTACAGAGCAATAAAAAAAGCTAGCGTGTTTAGCTAATGCTCTAGTGTTATCTTGGTCTGCTAGAGAAGCACTCAGACATTATCTTGGGAGTATCATTCTAAACATACAGTAATAACCAGTTCGTCATTGCCCACAATATCAGTGTACATGGAGAAAGGGTTAAAGACAAATGATGGTATATAACCCATTCATCCCATCATATTCCTTGGATGTCAGAATCTCCTAGGATGAGCAGATAGTGGGCTGTAGAGTAATCTATAACCCTACAACATCCTAAACCACTCAAGCGCCATGACAACAATACATTTCATCGCGTGGATTAACGCACACTTAAAGGAAAGAGAAAAGAAAGACACGAAAGGGGAATATTCATCAAACCCCTTACAAATTAAGATCTACAGCAAAAGTTCAGCCTAGCTTTAGACGTTATTGTAAAGAATGTTCTTTTTCTGTCTCATTACCAACCAACCAAAAACATGTCCACATTTCTTCATCACCAGAAACCACTTATGTGTTTCTTGATGAGGTTAGCAGAATGAAAAAATTGGTTTAGAGGCCCAATAGCTGCCTGTTAAGTGTCTTCCAGCAGTCAGATAATGTCAGATCCTGCTCATTTGAGGGACTAATCTCATTAGACCTTGACATGTGGTGAGAGCGGACTAGGGAGCCCTTCACTGATATGGAATTACCATCGGCATGTGTTTGAAGCCTCAGAACCCTGGAATAGAACAGGGCTGTTATTTTTCAAACACGTCTTTCAGCAGCAAACCCACACCAAAACTAATTTCCTTTTCCTCCTCCATAACCAGTCCTGTGGCACCTGTCTCCAGATCAGACGACATGTGCTGTCCTTGCTGCTAGCCATCCGACATTAGGAACAAGCAACAGGAAAGTGACAGACTATCCAGCTGGGAACCACAAACTGGTATTTTTTAAAAGAGGTGTGATATATATAATTAGATTAGAAAAATCTGCATGGAGATTTTGTTACAGTATATAGGCCCTCCTAAAGGCATAGCATGAAAAACCTTTTGCCTTTGCAGTTATTCATCATAAATATAATTGGTCTCCCAATTTTTACCCAGTCTCCAATTTTTTTTAGCCTATTGTGAGTCCTAAGGGACAGATACTTTGCCTCTTACAGCCTTCTGCTTTTTTTGAGACTCTAAACCAAGTTAAAGGTATTGCAACCTTGCACCTGGAATAAGATATCGTGAACATATTTTATATACTGATCTAAAAGTCTTTGGTTCTACAACTGCCAAGTCTATGCGCAGAACCTTCACAATTGTTTAAAGAGCCCATGTACTATGTTATTTTAACACCTTTCTAATGAACCTCATTAATTCAAAGGTGGAGAACCTAGACTAGAACATAAAACGTCAATTGTTTTTTTAATTTTTGCACTATATGGTGGTCCACTCCTTTGATGGCAAAACAGGTTAAGTACTGTCTATGTTGACAGGGAATGAGCTTAAATTGGAACTAACCATAAACAACAGCGTTCCTTCCAAGGCCCACCACAAGCTATAGTTTTAATGACATACAAGTGCAAATACATAAGGTTTGGGGGTTGCTTCAGAGACACCTTGGGCACATGTGGACCACCTAGCAGTCTAATATGTGGTTTATATCTCTATGCCGGCGGCTAAATTACATAAAACTGTTAAGCAAAAATAACATATTATATCATATTAGGGTATAGGCCAACACCGATTCCTCGTTAATATATGAGGAGCAATAGATCCACGAGAAGACCGTTCCCCAGCTGTGGGGATATGTGCTGCCAAACAAGCCAGCTGTGAGATGAACTGAATAAATCTTGAAGTGGACTGACAGTACAGATGAGATTAGCAGCTGCAAATATTGACATGTTCTCCTCTGATAGCAACTGTTACTATGTGATAAACGGGTGACCTTTACAATAGAGTTTTACAAGAGTAATGTACGAAACCAAGCCACGGAGTCGCTGCAGACAATGACATCGGCACAGAGGTCTTGGGGGAGGAGAAAACACACCTCGTTTAAACACTGTAAACAGGTGAAAAAATTGTTTCTTTGTGAAGAAATCACAATTGGCTGTATGTTGTGATAACCTGCCATGAAGCAGTTGATATTCCAGATAACCGTGGGGACACTCACTATGAATTAGGCATTTTAGGCTCTCATCAAACCACCTCCTACCATGTTAACACAGATAAAGGGTCAGGAGGGAGAGGTCGGCCGGGATCCATCAGGTTCTAAGCAGAAAGCAGGACATGCAATGACAAGTAAAATGCTTACACAGCATATTGGTGATTGCATTTGTCCTACCTTGGTGACATTTGTTAAGATGGTTTTCTGATGCTATAAGCATTCACTGGGTTTCCTATATGTCCCTATTCCATATAAACATTTTATAAATTGTTCAACATACACAAGTGTAGAATGTAGCATTTGGGGAAGAGGTGGTTTCTTTCGCTGGCAGACCCATCTGACTTCACTAGATGGATCCGCGGGAACTTTACCAAAAACCGTCCAACCTTACTGAGAAGCAGTGTTTATTACTGTGTGTAGATATGCATCAATGCTACACGGCATTCACTTACAGGCATCAGGGCACCTGATAATGGAAATGTTAAAACAAAGCCAAATTGTTGAATAAATAAGTAATGATGACACGGTGCCAGGCAGCCTATTACCCTTATATCCCTCAACAAATCATCAAAACAAATACTGGCAAGAGAGCGCAAGAACACCCTATTTATTTTAACCCCATTCAATGCCAGTGTAGTTTTTAACAATTGAGGATTCCTAAACGCATATAAAGACCCCCACAATTGGTCATTTGGTAGGGAAAATGTTTTCCCTTTTTCATTAAATATCTAAAAATCCATCTAGAATTAAATGGTTAAGTTACTTTTAAGCAGAAATTTAAAATTAAAAGCATTATTTGCATGTTTTCGAGTGCCTTTTTTTCTAGCACAATGATGTACCTACCTGCAATTCCCTGTAGCAGCCCACAGACATTGAATATGCTTTTCTTCATGACGCTCTGTACGCACATGCTGAACACAGACACAAATGCCACAATACAGAGGATGGAGATGCCCACGGCTAGGAAGATTGCCGTCGCCTGCCAGAAGCCACTAGCGATCTCATTGAAATGTTCTGCGTAGGGGCCACACAGAGTGTCTCTCCGAGGGTCCTGCATCTGAGGCATTTTAATACAGCGTCCATAAATGCCCAGCGTCGGGCGATTTTCTTGGTGCCCACCTGTCCTGTTGTCCACTTCACCGTTTTTGGCTTTGCCAATTAACCAATCCTCGCTCATAAAGGCAATGAGCTCCCCGAAGGCAACTACAATGCTCAGAATGGTCCATAGCATCGAGCGACAGGTCACAATAACATGACACATCGTGAAGCCCACTGGATGCAGTCCGATGAGTTCAACCAGATGTGTGGAGTTCGCAAAACCGCTCGTTTGCAGCCTTTTCTGAATGAAACTATTTTAAAAAGCGATCTAAAAATATTGTTAAAGAAGTAATAATGAATCTTGAGGTTTTGTAATCCAGACAGGGATCTGTATTCTGTGAAAATGCTTTCTCCCTGCAGGTCGTTGGCTGCAGTTTCTTCAGCTTTAGAACGGATTCTGAAACATGATGCTTACTGACTTGTAAGGGAGTTCCCAAGCACGGCCCACAAGGGTGACATCATAAGCCTGCAGGAGAAAGACAAGGAAAAGTAGGGTTAGCCGTGGTGTCACGTATTGTCACAATGTATCCAACGCTACAAGTGAAGCTTTCCAGACGGCAGGACAAACAAACGGGAAATATCCCTGATCTCACATTATGGCGGCAGCCTGAAAAGCCCAGGTTATACAGCAGCTTTTACACGTTACGCTTTTCAAAGGCGATAGAATTCAGCTCTTCTGAGTCGTCTTGGAATTAAATGAATGACAAACTTTTTCCTTTGGTTTGTAACACCTCGGTGTGAGTATCCACAGCCAGGAACATTTTAGGCATTTTAGGTTTCATTACTCACAAACAGTCCAAAATTCACCGGGATGTTGTAAGATAAAAAAAAAGTAAAATAGTTTTTTCCAAAAATTAGGGGAAAAACATAATATCCAACATCTTAAACACATTTGGTATTTAGTAAGATATCTCTGATATTAAAATTACTAAAATTAATGGTAAAATGTCTAGAAACTAGACGCACTAAAATCTGAATAGAATTTATAGTTTAAACCAGCTGGTTACCACGGCTATGGAAGTATTGCGTTGGAAGCCACATGGTTAAATTCTGACTTGTCAGGAAGGCCCTCAGATATTTATTAGAGAATCATTATTTGAAAAACAAGGTACTAAAGCATCCCTTAAGAACCATTAACTCCGTGTTTCATACAACAGCCTAATCAATAAATCCTGGACGGTGCGTTTTCCGATGAGAGGCTTGAAAAGCACACCGTCTTTAAGAATTAGCCGCTAATGCTGGGAAATATTTTCCATTAAAAGCGAAGCCTTCTTGCAAAACAAATATTCCAATATATTACCGGCAGCCTTTCACCCGTTTCTGTTTCAGGACACACGGCGCCTATTATTGCACGTCAGGGTGAAGTCTCAAGGATCAATGTGACAGCTCATACACAATCGGGCACGTCTACAGGACAAGAGAGGCAGAACCTTCAAGGTTAAGCAATGTCATCCACTTAATGTTAACGTCAGCATGTAGGGAAGCACATGGCAGGAGAAAAACAGCCGAGAGGGGAAGTAAAAGTGTATGAGAAACAAAAACTACCATCATTCACATGATAAAGAGGTCCTTTCCCAATGGCATATATATATATATATAACATAACATATATTGTTAACTGATGGCTGAGTGTCCTGGGAGTTAGTGTGAAAGCAAGCTACTGTGCCCTGCCCTTTCCTTACATAATGCTACACTATGACACAAATGAACTTGTTTATGTTTAAGGATAAACTAGCGTAACCTTTTCCCCTTTGCTGTTCGCATGTAACAGACAGCAGCCTTGGTGAATCAAAGCGTCTTCTGGCGCAGCCAGACATCTGAGCTCAGTTACAGTAAACTTTCACAACACACGGGAACAAAGTTCCTATTTACTTTTCCGGGTGGGAATTTTGTGATAAGCCGGCAATGCCAAAGAGATCACTTCACACTGTAAATGATGTAAGCACAAAAAGACTTCAGTTAATCAGTGATGCAAATCCCACTCTGAAAAAATAAATAAGGAAAACTAAACAAATGCGCGGCTGTCCCTAGACTTTTTGTTGCAATGACGTAAGCGGACTGTGAATGGCAGTACCTAAATAAAGGTGGTCCTCTATTATACCATCCTAGTTTTTCTTGTTAGTACATGGACAGTATTCATCACTAAGGAATTCTTTAGACCTCGGAGTGCATAGGGGTTGCCCACTGATGACGTGTGCATGGTAGACAGAGACCGCCAGATGGTACTGCGGGTGAGAGGAGCTGCCGGGGTTCTTTTCAGGGGTGAGGGGCTGCCAGATAGTGTTGCATGCATGTGTGTAGGAGGGTGTTACTGGACAGTATTGTGTGCAAAAAAGATGGGTATGTAGACTAATTTAATAAAAACAGCCCTTTGTGGTGCAAGACAATTCTATTTCAACAGAGAAAATGTACGTAGATGTAGCTCTGGGGCCCATCTGAGGCACAAAAGAAGCCCCTCCACAATGTGTGGGATATGTGCGCCAAAGGTCTCCGGCTACAACAGCAATAGAACCTCGAGGAGCTAAATAACTCTTTAAATGCCACAGATTTATGCAAACAGAAGGCATTATAAAGACAGACAGGGTTTTTCCCCCGATGTGTGCCTCAGATATCGGCTGATTATTTCTATTAAGTGTTGGTAGAAAAGAGTTTGGTTTTTTAAACTGTGGCTACCAAGCAACCCCAGGAAGACCTCCCGGTCTTCAAAACATTTCACACACTAGTAACCACTGGAATTTCAACCAATTCACTACAGCCCCCCTCGGACAGGAGTCTGATTAAAGATCAACGACTCCACCTTTAAGTGCTTTTCATTGTGAGCATTCTCGGAATTAACAGAACCGACAAAATCAAAGAGCTTTTCCAGTTCCGCCCAACAAAAGCCTCAGAATAAATAAATGTTGGAGTGAATGCCTTCTAGTGATGCACAGCATGGGGGCAATGTTGACAGTAAAGATATATAAACTCCACTTGGATTTCCTGGAAAGGCTCGGGAAGACGGTCTGGTTCCCTGTGAGAGAACAATTTTGTTCGCATTGTGAGTTTGGTAGAAGTGAATGTAACGCGTCATGGATTCAGATTCTCACACAGTAATCATTTATTGTTTTATTTAGCGTCATCATATTCTGCAGTTCTGTACGACGGGTAAATAGGACCCATTGTACAGCGCTATGGAATTTGATGGCGCTATATAAAACAATAAATAATAATAATAATAATAATAATAAGTAGCCAACATAACATGGGCTGATATTGCCAAAAGTAATATATTGAAAAAAATCCTATAGGAATAAAAATAAAACTTTATGGAATATTAGCAAACAAACAAAAACTGGCAAAAACGGAACCCCAACATAAAAAGGGTCCCCACTAAAGGAGACTAAGCAACAAATGCAAACATAGGTTTCTGGAGGGAAAATCGGGAAGATTTATGGAGTCTTATGTTGCTGGCCTAATAAAACCTAAACGCAGAAAAACCATGTCAAGTTACATCACCTTTCGGGGCCTCCGAGGTCCGGAAAACACAGGTAACTTTACATCCTTTTCTATGTTCTCTTGTGCTGATGCGGCTAAATCTTTTTTATTATTATTATTAATTATTATTATTATTATAACAAAACTCTAGATGGTAAGCTGTTTGAGCAGGGCCCTCCTCGCCTGTGCTTTCTGTAAGCCTAATTGTTATATGTTGTATAATACGTGCTGTGGAATACGTTGGCCCCATATAAAATAATAAATAATAATAATGAAAATTTGGAGAAAGAAAGGTGCTTTATTCTTTTGCCTCCCAAAGTAAAAGAGTTCTACCATTTCACACCATTCCAACCCGGGGCAAGCACTGCCATGCGCCACGGAAATGACATATAATTACACACCTTATAGCTTGGGGGGCAAATAGATTTTTTAATCATATAAAAAGGAAATATTTTGGCATCCACTGTTCGTCTTTAGAAATCATCAACATGCATGACCCAAAGCAGGAAACATGAACCAGACAGAAAAAAAAAGACTCTCGCTCTGTGAGACGCGTATAAGTGATGGTCTTTCCATTCTGTCATATAGGATTAGTTTATCTTACTGTTGTAGCAACTTACAATAAAACAATCTGATTAGAGAAGAAAAAAAAAACATTTCTGCTGGAGGAAGAGCAGCTGCTTTTCAAGAACAACTGTGGCTGCAGCGCAGACAGACCTCCCCACCACGGAAAGGACGACGCAGACAGGGCACGGACCCCCAGATCTACCATTAAAAGGAACAAGCGCAATGTTTTCGGCTCTTTGCTTGCTGCTTAAAAGGGGAGTTATTACAAGTTTTAAGCACAACAAAGCTCGCTAATTAAACAATAACCTTTTCTCTTTGATTCCCATTGGTTAGGAGACTGAATGAAAAAGTTATATAAAAATATATATATAGTAATAAAACAAAAATAATTAATATTTTTTAAAAAAAAATAAAAAAAAAAAATAAAAAAAATCACTTTTTTGCTTAGTCTTGAATTCCCACATAGTTCTCTTACTGTGCAGCACGTTCCTATGTGAAACTTTGGGACCAAAGTCAGCAAGTTATTACTCTTTTTCGATTTATGCATAATACCGTCATATTCTATAATACTTTACAATATGCCACAGAGCATATCATTATTATTATTATTATTGTTTTATATAGCGCCATTATACTCCGCAGCGATCAATGAGATAAAAAAAAAAAAATGAGATATATATATATATATATATATATATATATATATATATATATATATATGTACATAAGTAGCAATTATCCGTTCCAATCCAATAAAGCATAGGAGAAGAAAATTAAAATCACAAACTGGTTATGTTAAACGCATGAGATCCCATGAGAACAATATAGGAGTCATGTTATATAGCTAACAGATGGGATATTTATCATCACTTGGCTAATGGCAAAATCTCAGGACTGGAGTGACTTCTCCTTCATGGAATTAAGTCATGAGATTTCTTTGGCAGATGATTTTAACTAGATGTGATGTCATTAACCTAAGAAGATCTATGGCACCGTTAGGCGTACATAGACATAAAGCATTTTTACATATAAGTTTGTCAAAGGGTCCAGTGATCTGGAAAATGTAAAAGTAAATGATTATCTAAAAAAGGTAAATCAGTATTTGCAAAAACAATGTATTCTGCAATGTTTTACTCAAATCACTAGGATTCAAACAGTTACAACGCAACATTTTCATACTATAATCAAAATGTATTTACTTACATACCAATAAAATATACTTCCATTATACCATAGGACTTGTGTATGCACTAGAGGCTCATGCGCAGTCTGATAAGGGACTGCAGGCAGCGTCTACAAAGTGAATTGCGATAATACTGTCAGCTCAAATAGGAACACAATTTTTACCCAAAAATTTCTTCGCAGGAAAAAAAAAAAAAAAAAGGCATGTGATAAATGGTTTTGATTGCTGTATACGATGATATTTATAGCTTAGATGGCCTAGGTACATCATCAACTTAACCCAATATCTCTTCCTTTTAATCAAATAACCCAATATCCTCGTGATCGAATATGAATATCCTCTATAGGAAAAAGAGTTAAAGGGACAGTTTACTGGCCCTCACGCATGTTAAAGTACTCTGGACTGCAGGCACTGTTCTCCATTGTGGTCTGACAACTCTTGATACTGATTGGCTGCTAAAAGCAGTAAAACCAGTAGCAGGAAAGCGCTTACATTAAAAATCATTGAAGTCAGAGCCACTGTTGACTGGAGGCATGTACATCATGTACACATTTCATGCATTAAAAAAAAAAAGGGCCGCGCAGCTATCAAATGTATCAACCTGCATATGTTGCAGTGCCCCTTTAATAACGTCCAACAGTTTCAACAGTAGCCGCTCATGGGCCATGGGCCATACACTCTGGGCCACCGGGCTTCCAGATTAAACACCAGCAGATAAAGCCATGTGTGTGTATTTTTTTTTTTGTAAGCACACATTGTGGAATAATGAGAAAAAAAATCTCAGTCAATACTTAAACTGAGGAAATAGGTAGACATAGCGCCGCATAAAAATAATGTGAATTTAAGAACTTGCAGCACGAGCACAAAGAGTATATTGTTGGGATGAACAGAAAAGGTGCCGCCGTCAAGAAGGGTCAGATTATTCCACGTGATTTTTCTCTGCATTCAGCCAATAGAACAAAGCGAGCAGCTGCTTTTCATTACACACGTCGCTCTGCTTCCCTAGAAATACAGCAAGTGATAAACGCTCTCTGAAACGGGCCTGGACAGAAAGTAGAGTATTCTGAACTTATACAAAATAAATGGAAGTTTTTAAACGGTTTGTAATAAATTATATCCGTCTACCCACCAGCGGGCATCCATCTGAACCTCCTACTATCTACGGATCGAATCACAACGTTCCAAAATGTTATAAAGAATAGAAAAAAATAACGTGTTTAAATTGTTACTATAAAGGCGGTTAATAACGCTTTGTTGTAAAGATAAAGAACACTCCAGCCGTCATAAGCGTGTTAAAGAATCTGATAGAGGCGTGGTCCCATTATATTTTGTGGGGTTGCTTCTGCAGAATCCCCCCCATATGAATTTGCCCCTTCTTCCCCCCCACAGCTAACTGTGTACGATATACTTACCGCCAGTCAGCTCCAGCGCTGGCTCTGTTAACCATGCGCGGAAAGCGCCTCCATTTATTTTACATGGCAACGCTTCTAGACTAGTCAGACTACAGAGACGGAGAAGCTGCAGCTTCAACCCGTTCAGGTTTTGGGTTTGTTTTTTTAGATTTGAAGAACGCATATTGAAGTACTCAGAGAACTTTAATGCGAATTCTTCTTTAATGGGGCATGTCCGGGACATTAAACTGTCCCTTTAACAGGTAGTTCCACAGCTTAAGAGCCACCAATATTACTGGAGTACAGTCACTAACATTTCACAAAGAATACATCTGATTATAATAGTTTTCATTAGCAGCATGTACAGTGAGATACAGGGTGGTATAATACGGAAGAAAAAGCATGTTTTGACAGCAGGAAGCAGCCGACAGGAAGGCAAATTACCATCATTTTCAAGTGAAAGTCAATTGCTTTATTGGGAGAAAAAAAACAGTTTGGCATGACCCATAAATTCCTTTTATTACATCATACAAAGAATTACTGGTGGGACTTTCTCCTTAAGCTGAAGCAGGTAGAGGAGTTATTTCATCAGATGTTGAAGAGAAATTATTATTTATTAAGCACTGACATAGTCCACAGTGCTGTACAATTTAAATTATGGCGCTAATACATGGCGATTAGATTCACAAACAATGGGATACAATGGGAGTTCGACATCTAGCCTTATGGCACGTTCATACAACGTTCCTGGAAAGAATGGTGGGCTCCTGAGGGCCACACTCGTGAGTTCACAATCTAAAAGATTGCAAGGGAAATGGAAAGTGTTAGGCGTCTAAAAACACAGAATAGAGGTAATTAAAAACAATATATAAAACGTAATAAAAGCATTCATGGAGGCATCATCCAAGGCTCAGACTGTGCTCTCCCTTACCGACGCCAAAATCAACACACTAACCAGAAACCCGTTGAAGAAGCCGGCTGCCGAGTCTCCCTCTGTGAAATCAAGCAAATCACAAGAGGTTTCCAACATAACTGCTGAGCATCATGCTTATTATTTTTGTAAAACAAGACTAAGGTCAGGAATCACAGCTTAGTCATCATTTGCATTGGGTATCTGGGGTATTTAGGCATAAAATACAAAACACATAAGACGCATTCCAGCTCTTGCTAGGGTGATGAGACCAATTGTCAAACTTTGCAGAAGAATCAGTTCTTATTACTAAACAATATATGTGTCTCATGATGTACAAAAAATATGTAAAATAAAGGCAGGTAGAGGTGGCATTATTTTTTTATTGTTTTATGTCAATATACAATGTGATAAACCTTTTACCAAAGTGCACATTCCACATAAATCTCTATGTAAATCTCTGCTGTATGCTAATTCACAATGGCATTATATCGCTTTATAATCCTTACACACCCAAGGGGGATAAAGTGTGGAGTTATTCCTGTAGCCTAACGTGACCAACGCTGCACAGGGGTCCAGCCATCGGAGTGGGTTAAAGCGCAGCGTGCCTAGAAAAGGGGATCTACATCTTAAATCCGATGGTGATCCCTCAGATGAGAACAGCTGTAGTATCTGTAGTAATATAATCTCGCCTACCTAAACTTAATTTAGGTTATTAACCCCTTAACGTCCATTGCCGGGTCAGGCACGTCATGCAAAACGGTCACTTAACGACCTATGACGTACCTGACACGTCATGAGACTTAAACAAGCTTAGAAAGTGATCAACGATCACTTTCTAAGCTTAAACGGTGTTGCTGTAATGCCTCGATGTCGAGGCATTCAGCAACACCGAGATCGGCATGGTGGGCCATGTCTGGCCCCTCCCCGGGGCGTCAACAGCCGCCATACATTGTATGGCGGCGGACGCCCGTTTTAAAAGCGTTTAGGAGGCGATCAACGATCACCTCCTAAACGTCAATGGTGTCGCTGGAATGCCTCGTTCAGGAGGCATCCAGCGACACCAAACACTTACCTCTGGGTGGGCTGTGACCGCTCCGGAGAGCGGTCACAGCCGCAGCTGCACGTTGTCTTCGCCATCCGCAAGATGGCGGCGGCCCGGGAAAAAGAATTATAAAGTTTTAAAAGTTGGCTAGACGGTCTCCAGACCCTCTAGTGAACTCTGGCTCCACTTGCAGGTTGAATACAGGTACTGCATTCAACCATACAAGTCAATGGAGCCCAGCTTTCTAATCACTATGTGATTAGGAAAATATTAAAAAAAAAAAAAAAAAATATAAAAAAAAAAAAAAAGGAAAAAAAGAAAAAGCTTAAAAAAAACATGGTAACATTTAAAAATTATTATGCTTTAGAGGAACTATCCAGTTCCAGCAAAATGTAAAAAAAAAGTCCAAAAAGAGTAAAATAAATAAAATAAAAAAATAAAGTTTATTATTATGAGCAAGTGCTAAAATTAGCACTGACATGGAAAAATTTAAATAAAAGCATTTCAAATACCCAAGGGGTGTCTAATTTAAAAAAATGAATGGTTTGATGGGGTAAATTGGAGTGGCCGGGCTCAAAGATAGGGCATAGGCACAGACTGACCGAAATGGGGGAAAAAAAAAGCGCACTTACAAAATGTGGCATTTTAACCCCAAACACCAGACAAACCCATACATGTGGGGTATGACTGAACTCGGGAGATGTTCCTGAATACATATTAGGGTGTTGTTTGATAGTGACGTATACCTGGAGCTATAAATTTATACCCAAAGTATAATTTGTGTGAAAAAAATACAAAACAAAATACTACCACAAAGTGTGGCAAAGGCTGGTGGTAGAATCTGATGCATGGAAAGGGTTAAATACTACCATTTTAAGTACCTTGGGGTGTCTAGTTTTCAAAAATATATGGTTTTATGAGGTAAATTGTAGTGGCCAGGCTCAAAGATAGGGCATAGGCACAGACTGACCAAAATAGGGGAAAAAAAGCGCACTTCCCAAATGTGGCCTTTTAACCCCAAACAGCAGTCAAACCCATGCATGGGTGGTATCACTGTACTCGAGAGATGTTGTTGAACACATATTAGGGTGTTGTTTGATAGTGACGTATACCTGGAGCTATAAATGTATACCCAAAGTACAATTTGTGTAAAAAAAAATACCAAAAAAATACTAACACAAAGTGTGGCAAAGGCTGGTGGTAGAATCTCATGCATGGAAAGGGTTAAAATACTAGCATTTGAAATACCTCGGGGTGTCTAGTTTTCAAAAATATATGGTTTGATGGGGTAAATTGAATTAGCCGGCTTCAAAGATGGTCCAATTAGGACATGGGGGCAGAATGACCATATGTAAAAGTTCCAAGTTAAAAAATGTGCACTTCCTAAATGTGGCGTTTTACCTCCCAAACAACCCAACAAACCCATGCATGAGGGGTATGACTGTACTCGGGAGATGTTGCTGAACACATATTGGGGTGTTGTTTGAAAGTGATGTATACCAGGAGCTGTATATCCATACCTGAAGAGCAATTTTAGCGATAAAAAACACAAAATAAATTACTACCAAAAAGTTTGACAAAGGCTGATGGTAGAATTAGTGCATGGAAAGAGTTAAAATTGTAGCATTTGGAATACCTTGGGGTGTCTAGTTTTCAAAAATATATGACTTGATGGGGTAAAATGCATTGGCCGGCTTCAAAGATACCCGAAATGGTACATGGGGGGAAGAATTACCAGATTTGGAAAAAATGGTTTTGAAATAGCAAAATGCTACTTGTACTTAATGCTCCATAACGTGCAGAAAAAAGCAAAAAAACATAAAAACATTGGGTATTTCTAAACTCAGGACAAATAGTAGAATATATTTAGTAGGTTTTTTCATTAGCTTTTTTGGATGAGTAAAAGATTTTTGGGGTAAAAGTCAGAAAATGTGTGTTTTTTTTACATTTTTCATCATATTTTATTATTTTTTTTATGGGAAATTAGATAATATGATTAAAACAATGGTATCTGAAGAAAGCCCTTCTTGTGCTGAAAAAAACAACATATAATTTGTGTGGGTTCACTAAATGAGTGAAGAGAAAATTACATCTAAACACGAACACCGCAAAAGTGTTAAAACAGCCTCGGTCCCAATGGTACAAAAGGTAAAACACAGCCTGGTCCTTAAGGGGTTAAACACACAGTGTATAACCAGACACTCAGACAAATAATCTCCTGCCATGTGATATACTTACAGTCAGCTGCAGCACTGGCTTGGAAGAGAGGCATTCTGGAACTGCAGCTTCTCCCAAAGACATGCACTAAGGCAGGTATAATGAATTCATATTAAAGTGCTTAAAAATGTACTTTAATACATACTCATTGTGCACGAGGCTACCTGGAGTGACCCTTTAATCTGGACATACAACTGTAACAACGTTCCTAGCTTTAAAGGGCCACACGCAAAAATGATATTATTGGCCTTAGAGAGAATATACTCATACACACTATGATCAGAGCACAATTACAGTTTTTAGGCAAGGCAATGATGAATAGAAGAACTTTCCATTATTCCGAAGACCCTCATTCGATCAAATTTTGTGTATATGGCCAGTCTGCCCAAAGGCTAGTCCTTGCAGCGACACCATTTGTCAAGTTGGCCAAGCTTGACCTAGACTTTTTAAAAGTACCCCCAAAAAAGGCATAATCCAGTCACCCAAACCTATTGATCCACATAAAATTCTATTTTTCCTACAATTTCTGCTTAAAATGAAGCATGTATTCAGGACAATGTCCCTTTAATAGTCTAAGAATGACTCAGGCAAAATATGTACAAGTAATCCTTATAATTTCTGGCTGAAAGATGTATCATTTTCAATCGAGCCAAGTAAATGGCAGAAATATGAGACAGAAAACCCGTGAGTCTTTTGGGAGAAAGTATGGCAGGTATTCTATACCGCAAACTACCATATGCAAATTCCTTTTAGATGAGCAAAGTTAAAACAAAACCGAAGGGAAGCTATATTTCACACGACCTATACAAGAAAACTCTTACTACAGCTAAATGCCATTCAACAGACTGCACGCATCTTTTTAATACAAATTCTATCATAAAAGGGTCAGTTGGCACTCATTACACTTTGTTGGAAGAGAATTTCTAGAGTTAATAATATGAAGCATTTCTGGGTTGTTTTTAAAAAAAGTTAATGCTCTTGCTTGGGCTATTAAAGGGTCTACAGGCAGGGCCGGCCCTACAATGAAGCCGAGTGGGGCAATTGCCCCGGGCGGCACTTTTGAAGGGGCAGCACTTTGCTGCCCGAAGCGCTTGTTTTTTTTTTGAAGCGGAGGAGAGGGAGGGGCGCCGAGTGGTTTCTCTCCTCTGCGAGCCTTCTAGCTCGGTCTCGGTGCTGGCTTGTAATGCTGAGCGCCAGAAGTGACGTCAATTTCCGGCGCTCAGCATTACAAGCCAGCACTATGGCAGAGCAGGGAGACTGGCAGCAGGACTGTTTAACGGTAAGTACAAAGGGGGTGGGTAGATAATGGCGTCGGCAAAGTTTAAAATGCCGCCCCCCCCGGCGGGAGGGGGGGGGCGTCATTTTAAACTTCGCCTCAGGCGGCATTAAGTCTTCGGCCAGCCCTGTCTACAGGTCATGATTTACCCCTTCAAAGAACAGGCAGTATTTCAGGGAAATAATTGTTTTGTACGTGAAAAAGACCCAATGTTGGAGTTCATGGTGATTATTATTTAGAAGATTTTTATTTTTTTTTAATAAAAAAAAAATTAATAAATAAAGTGCTCTACCTGTGAATGTAAAACCTAATCAGAGTTTGCATGTAAAACACTTGCTTAGTCGTCGGTTGCTGCCTCCCGGCACCGCAGGTTTCAGCACTTTACCTTGTGTTTAATATAGAAATATTTGAAGACATTATTAATGAACAGAAATTTGCAACATATCCCAAACTACAGACCGCATGAAATGGTCAGAGATGTCTCATTTGTCTTCCACAATTGTATGAGGATGGTATACACAAAGTGAGATTCCTCATGAAATAGGACAAAGAAAAACACATTATGTCAATAAAAAAGGAACATTCCAGCCATCATGCACTTTAATGCATTCAGCAGAATCCCCCCAAATGCATTCCCCCCTTCCCCTGCCAAATGCCCTGCAGAAGAAGCATTCAGCCCCCTAGTCGGCTCAAGTGCTGGATCTGGCCCAGTGTGTGTTAAGTCTTCCCATTGATTTCAATAGGAACACTTTCCTGCCACTGATTGACAGCTGAATCAGTCATTGAATGGCAAGTCATTTTGGATAATGAAGGAAGGAAGAAGCATGGCATTTTGCAAGAATGCCTATTAAAGCACTCACAGAGGGTCAGGGGTAAGTTTATACGTATATCAGACGATGGCAAAAGGTAAGGGTTTTTACAAAGGAAGTTGAAATTCAGATTAATAATTTGACTGGAAACCAGATACCTTCTCTCCCACCCAGCCCCCCACCCCTGTTTCTCAGGACCAGGGAATGGAAACATTTCCTAGCAAGATTATAGAATAAAACGCTGGCTTAATTCAAACAGATGTTCTGGAGTCAGCCGAAACACTTCCTCCTTCATTAGCTCTATGGCCAATCTGTTAGAAATATTAATCTTACAAGTTTTTCTCTGCGGTTCACTTGAGACGACAGATTCTAAGTTTCATTAGTTAATTGAGTGCCAGAGTTCAGCTGCTCCCTCTAGAAGAGGACAAGGTGTCACAGGAGGGGAGCCTACTCTGCCGATTTCCGCTGGAACAGGTTAAAAAGACCGCAAATACACACATTTGGCAACCTTAACTTTTTTCCCCTGTATTAATTATGTGTCTAATTGAGCATTAAGCCGTGAAAATAACCACAGACTTTTTTTTTTTTTTTTAAGAGGACGAAACAGGTTTGTATTGTACAAAGCACTAAAACATTACAAATCATAGCTGCTAAAGTTCAACATGTGATAGTCCAGAGATATCACACTGCTGCATACTGAACACGAGCAGATAAAGACACGTATTGTGTCCTGGTGTCTGTTGTCCAGTATGGATTTAAGAAGAAGTGAGTAAAATGAGCACTCCAGCCTACATCATTACATGTAAACCTCACGAAAAATATTATATACCGTATTGGCCCGAATATAGGCCGCACTTTTTCCCCCCACTTTAAGTCTTTAAAGTGGGGGTGCGGCCTATATTCGGGGTCTAGCACTCGACGCCCGGGACATGCAGTCCCGGGCGCCGGGCAGGCAGCGGGGTTAGGATACAGATCCCACGCAGCGGTGCAGGGGACCTGCATCCTACTGTCTGATACGCTCAGACAGCCTCCCCTGCCGGCACTTTCCACGGGGGGGGGGAGTACCGGCACGGGAGGTTGTCTAAGCGCATCGCACGGACGTTCACCGGCAGCGGCGATGCGCCGTTGAACGTGCGCACGATGCATTCTAACCCCCCCGACTTACCAGGGCAGACTCCCGGGTCTTGCAGGGCCGGCGGAAGATATCTACGCAATACGCGTATACAACTTCCGGTACCGGCACTTCCGCTGAGTGCCGGCACCGGGAGTTGTATACACGATGTGCATAGATGTCCCCCTCCGGCCCCGTAAGACACCCGGGAGTCTGCTCTGGTAAGTCGGGGGGGGGGGAGGAGGACAGAGTGGCAGCATATCGCGGGGAGGACAGAGTGGCAGCGTATCTCGAGGGGGGGGGCAGAGTGGCAGCGTATCTCGAGGGGGGTGAGGACAGAGTGGCAGCGTATCTCGGGGAGGGGGAGAGGACAGAGTGGCAGCATATCTCGGGGGGGGGAGGACAGAGTGGCAGCATATCTCGGGGGGGGGAGAGGACAGAGTGGCAGCATGTTTTTTTGTGCTTTTTTAAAGAAAAAAAATTACCAAACTTTTAGGGTGCGGCCTATATCCGAGCCAATACGGTATTTTTATTACCCAAGACAAGACCTTCATATAAACACACTTTGTTACATTATTGTTACAAAAATAACAAAACAAACATCCTAATAAAGGGGCTCCTCATTCTGCAACATTTAGAACAGATACATCAATAGATACAGCAAGACCCCCTTTTTAAAAGTGACATTCACACACACACACACACCAGCCATTAGATAGAGCATTTTTAAACACTGCTTATCCAACAATAAATGGTTATTTACACATCACTGGTTCTCAAGCTAAAAACAGAGTTTATGCAATTAAAAGTAATAACCGCCATTGTTAACTCTGTACAATTTTCCACTTTTTCTGCTCTATGCTACTTCAGCGATTTTTAATTACATAGAACAGACTCAAAAGCCTGGCTCTGCATAAAGGGTTGAACAAAAGGAGAAAAAGTTAAGATGCTGAATGGAAAATGTAACTCATATTAGCATCTGATGCAGCACCCCATGCCAAAAACACAGAAGTTTCACGATTTCACAACTTTAAATGTTATACATATATATATATATATATAAAAGAAAACACTATTTTGGATTCTGCTGGATAGGAAATTTAATTGCAATACAACTAGCACTATAGACGCCATTTGTCTCAAATCATACATTTTGGAGTTCTATATAAAATAAAGCATTCGCATAGTCGTGTTTACAGACACATTATATTAATACTGTGAAATATAAACTTATTGCTCCCATTATCTACATCATTATTACTCGTCATGAAAGGAGGAGCCCAATTGTTTTCCTTGTACATTAAGTACAGTGTTGTATACCATAATGTAGGTTCACATCACCAAAACCCTGGTTTCCTCTCTTTTTGTTCCAATAAACACCCTTTTTATCTGCAGACCTGGAGGCTATCATTCGTGTCAATTGCGATATTTTGGGGGACTTTCTCTGCTGAAACACCACACCGAGCGGATTCTTTACGGCAACGCTAATGAGGTCCTTCCTCCATAGACTTTCATTAGTCTATTGTTTAGCGCAGGCAGTATGGCAATGAGTCAGGGTGTCAGGTCTAGCAGATTAGGCTAACAGAGCTACATCACATACACATGGCTATTATCCAACTGCCTGAAAACATTATCTAAAGGGCACGATATTTTAGAAAAAGTATTTTTAATCTGATACCAGTAATATATTTTGGTATCTCCTTGAAGAAGGAACATTACCCCAGGATAGGAAAGCGATCAGACATGCTAGTCATGCAAAACAAAATGAGTTTCCCTGCTGTCTAAAGGGCATTCAAACTGTGCATCTCTAAAGTAACTGCACAGGACACGTATTTATTATATAAAACTACATCAGATCCAGTAACCATGACCGTATAAACAATACTTTTACATTACTTTGTTCATCTTATCTGATCGGGAAAGAACCGTACGGACACACAATGCCCAAAATACACGCACATTACCCCCACGTCAGCCGCTTTGATGTGTCATGCGTGTATCATTCACAATGACTGCAGCTACGAACCGGTCATTAATTGCCTTTATTCTAATTCCTGGCAGCAGTGTGAACAGCGCTTGGGAAATAATACAGTGATTTGTTATGAGTGATTAAATGGTCGTCCTTCGCATGCTGATCTCGTATGACAGTCTGGAAAAAAAGCAGGGGGCAGCATGAGTTTGTCTAAATAAGATTGTAAACGGATCCCACCACAAGGCTGGAGAGAAGACAAATCCTGAGGTCATTACTGTGGAGAGCGGATCGCTAGAAAAACTTCACAGGGTCCCCACAATCTATTAAAAAAACAAAAACAAACCTGTAGGCGACCTGAAGAAGCAACCAAATTCTCTACAGGGCAATATGTACAGCTACAGGTCAATTAAGTGAAATGAAGATTAACATCAGCCCTTTAACGACGTGAAGTGCGTCTGTCTGCGGGATACTTGCAATACAGGTGTGTGGGAGGCACAGAGTTTGCCCGATAGTCCATTCTCATCTAACGTAAATCGAGGGTGCTTTGCACTACACACCACGACGGGCTTTAAATGATGTCACTATTCGAAACGCCCAAGTTTCCAGATTGTAATACAGACAGTGAGCACGTGCGCTCCTACGTTGTGTTGACCTGAGGGCGGGAGGATATTCCCCGTAATCATTTCCCTCTTTCCGCGACCCCCAGCTATTTGCCGTGCGGGAGACTTGTTCGGCTGAACACATCTCCCAACATGTGGTATACTTACCACTAGTCAGCTCAAGCACTGGCTCGCTGAACGTCGGGGCTGGGGGTCCCTCCCATGCGCATGTATACAAAAACGCAGCCATCTATTCCAAGCAGCCAGTCAGTGCCAACAATTGCCAGAACATGATTCTAGTCACTGGAGCTGGAGCTTCTCCCTAAGGTATGTTTGTTTTTTAAGCATATAAGAGTATTTATGAGTAAGAGTGGTTGTGCCTGAAGAGTCAATGTTGCATTGGTTAGTATTTTAATTCAGCTTAGACGGTGAGTAAGGTTGTAGTCCACTGCTCAGTTATATAGGCTCAGAGTCTGGGATAACTGGATATCAGTTTATTTGGTAAATTCACTTAATTTTCACATGAAGGTTAATACAGTAAACCGAACTACCATCACTTCACCTTCCTATTCTAAATACGGTAAGCACACAGCGTCGGGTAATGAATTAAATGTGAAAGCGCCCCCTACCTGTCACATCCTTCAAAGACATTCTACTAGCAAATGTAGGGGAGATAGTTCATTGGGGGATGGCCATATCTGCAAAATAAAGAAGAATTTAAAGTTAAAACATTTCTTTGCTATGTGATTAAAGTAATTTATCCGACATGCAATACAACAGACTCAATAGTTTGCAATGGCAACCTTCAGCAAATGTTCTTTTAAAGTTCTAGTCCAATGAACCCAATTCCTCTAAAGAGTTGCATGATTGGTCTCTGACACATATGTTCAATACCATTCACTCTGGTTAAATATATATATATATACTTAAGTTTGTTGTCACCATTGATCTATTACAGATACAATCTTTTTTTTCTCGTTACAACATAAGCATATTGCGACAGGAGGTATTAACAAACTGACCATCTTCAAACGGAATTTGTAACACAACCGTTAACAATAGAGTAGAAGCACCTTTGTAATGGCTATTGAGGATGATGGTTTATTGTTGTACCCCTAACAACAAAGTCTTATGATCATGGCTACTTAGCATGGAATTATGCACTCAAAGCCACTGGTTGCCACGTATCACGTTGGAGCAGTATGCGGATTACGTTGGGATTACAGAAAACGCAACGGCATTTGCTAACATCTCATTAAAGAGGTTCAGTTATAACACAAGGCTGGCCGAATGGAAAAGTGATTTCCTTTCTGACATCGTGTCAGAAGTTGTGTTTAAAGGAAACTCCCTTATTTAATAGTTTTCATGGAAGCGAAAGGGCTTAAACCACTTAAAATTGCTTTGTGTCAACTGAAATTTGACTCACTTACTTCTTACCACGGGTAAATATTTTGAAAAAATTAATTAATAAAAGAAAAAATAAAGCAAAGCCATTACCACAAGTGGATCTTTCATATCTGCAGAATGGAAATACCCCCAAAATAAAGCAGTTTATTCAGTAAATCAGAAGTCGGTAGGAGAGTTTTGTTTTCATATTGATGACTTGACTTTACATTATGATGCACCTACCCCATGGTGCTTCTTCTCCAAGATAGGCCTATGTAATGCAATATTAAATCCGGGAGATTTCTCTGATTGATTTATGCCTTATGCAGGGCCAGGCCAACCCTTGTTATAGAGACTTTAACCAAGGGGGGCCCTTTTATCATAACAGATTAAGGTGAAACCACAACTTCCAACTCTGGCTTCAGCGAACAAAGCCCATAGATAATCTGGCGATTTCACCCATTTTATGTATACTAGTAGCCTAGAAAATCAGGGAAGGTTCCAAGCAAACATTTAGCGTGGAAATGAGAATAACGAGCAATGCTAACGGATATCACAACATTATGTTTACAGCAAGGTAAGCTTTTCCTTTTCACAAAGAATAAGTTTGTCTAAACATTTTTTTTTTTATAAAATTGGACATTTTTGTGACCACTCTCTGTATATTTATGGAGGTCACCATAAGCTCCCCTGAAATGAACAAAACTATGTAATGAAATGGATTTCACACAGGATACATGAAACCCATTGTAGGAGGCAGCCTCCTCTTGCCTTAATGAACGAGGCATTTGCAGGTTACGCGATCGCTTTTATATCATGAAAAGTTTGTCATTCAAGAAAGGTGGATTTGGCCATAATACATACTTTACATGGTGAGACTTCTTGGAAAGTCAGCTCTCTGATTGACTTATGCATTATGCAGGGCATCTAGTTTGTACTTTACTGTTACAATCACAGCTTTTAGTTTAAAAAAAAAAATAGTTAAAAAATGTTTAAAAGTTCATCCTCTTAGAACAAAGATCAGCAACAGCCTGTGGCAGAGCCAGCATTACCTAACCAATTTCCCATCCTGAAGTTCTTTACCAAGGTTGCCTGAGCCGATTAACAATCAGCAACATAACAGTATAAGAGATAATTTAATAGGGAGGAATAATCATACAGATCTTGAGAAAAAAAAGTTTTTTTTATTTTTATTAAAATCACGCACTTTTATCATTGAACAAACCAAGAATTCACTCATGCACTGCAAAAACCTGCATGGTTAGGATCAAAACAAGTTTATGATTAAAATTAAACGGTCTTGGTTATATTCAAAATCAGATCATTGACGGAAAAAAAAATTTGTATTTCTCAGAAATTCTGCTCTTCCAATTCTTCATTGCGTTTTTACAAAACATGAAGCTGCACTGAAGCCTGGAACCCATTATTTAGACTCTTTTTTGAAAAATGTTATTTGCTGTAATGGAGTATATTTACCTCATTCAGAGATCCCAAATTGTCTATACAATAAAATGAGACAGATTTAAACATTCTGTTGCCAGACAACACAAGAAGTTTGCTAAACATTGTAATTGGACTTAACTTTTGAAGTTTTTTTTTTTTTTACATGCTACGGGGGTTGCAGTTGCTTTTTAGAAGGCCGGGGACCTTAGGAAGCAGAGCCCTAAGATTATCCAGTCTTTGAATCTGCAGTAAAGCAATTAAAGTGGCAGCGCACAATAAAGCGGCTCTTCAAAAGAGTTGAGTTACGTGCAACAAAGTACCATTTGTGGGTATGTGACTTGCATTAAAAACAAGCCTTTAACATGGTGAATTCTTCAAACCAAACACTATCCAATGTTACACCCTGGAGTCAAACAAGTTCTGCCGTCTCCAAAATCAGGTTCAATTCCAGACCAAGTTCACTTCAAAGGAAAAGCTGCTAGTGAAAAGAACACTGAAACAAACCATGGGGCCATGAAGGAGATGCTACGCTTCACCTATAGGTGAATGATTTTATTTATCTACTTATTTAGAGGTTGAAGAATATATGTTAAAGCACTCCAACCATCTTATGCAGTTTAATGCATAGAGTAGCTGCATGGCCCTTTAAATTCCACCGATTTGTGTTTCCAGAATGAGCATAACGCAGTGTGGTCCTGGCGTCAATGCAAGTCGTCATAAAAGGGCTTTTGACCCCATTAAAGGATTGCATGAAAGCCTTAGAAGATTCAAATAAATATACTGCAATAACAGCAACAGTTAATCTGCCTGGCATTGAAAAGGTTAAAATGTGGCAAAGTGAATTATGTGTTTTAAGTTATGTAACGGGATGAAATTTCCTCAGCATCCATGATGTAACTAGTGTTCCCAAAGTATAAAACCACAATTATCAATTACAAAAGAAACAGTTTGCTTTCTAATGGCTTCCAGATGACTATAAAGGAAGTAGTGTTAAAATCCAATTACCCATAGAAGGTAACAGAGGAGTGACTGGAAAATCCAAGTCATAAGACTCCACGTTTCAAATGTCAAACCCATGGGCCTCAGCTCAGGGAAAGCCATGAAAGTCTCCCGTCCATAGGTTCCTAGAGCGCATCAGATATATGACAGGCATTTATAAAGGATGCCGGACAGCTCTGGGGGTTTAACAGTCAACCGGTGCCATCGCAGCATTACTAAATCCATTTAAACATTTTTTTAGTTTGTTTTGGAGATGTTTTCTTTGAAAGGTCAATCACACGGAAGTAGAGACTGGTGGCAGCCTGTGGCAGGGCCAGCACTTGTTGTCCTGAAGTGCTTTCTTAACTTATAATAAACTTGTAACAGAACATGAGGGACCACATTTGGTTCACTGGATCCCAAATCATCTTCTTCTGGGGCTGCAGTCCTCCAATGGGACGTGTAAACCCTTCCATCCCATACCGGCCAAAAGGCCTGCAGGAGGGCCAGAACTTCTTGGTCTCACTCCAACAACAGGAACCACTGAAGTCTTCAAAGTGCAGTAGAAGCCCAACAACCACCACCAAAAAACTAAACCTTCAGGGACCCAGTTCACTGCATCAAAAAGCAAACCTATTCACAGACCAGAAAAATTACTAACAGACTATAATTATCAAATTATATTAAATGTATTGCCATATATGAACTTACAATTCATTAGTGTTTTATTATTTGAAATTTCAAGGACAATTATATGTCGCTGTAATACATCAGATGTTACACCAGTTTCCAGAACAGATCACCTACCTCTACTGCCCAACACCCAGTGGTTTGGTTGTATTTAAAAATGCTGTATATATAGTGACAGGCTCATGAAAAATAGACCGGGATCAGTCAAGTAGTTCTCCCTGCTTCAAGATCGAGAGAACCATCATTGCAAGACCTAGGACTCAATCCTACAAGAAGTACAAAATGTACACAGTTAACTTTGCATGAAAATCCAAGAGTAGATTTCATATCCTATTTGCAAAGGTTAGCCCAGAATTGTATTTGTGATGCTCTGATCACAGGTTCTGATAATAACAGTGTATAAAAGTAACAGCCTGCGCCCCATATGAAGCAGAGCTCCTAACCTTGTGCCCATTTATATTGATCTCTATTGGTGTAGTACGTTCTCACATTTAAACACACAGGAAAGCAGAAGATGTCTTCATCATAAAGCAGGCGATAAACAGTCCCATGTAACATTCTGTAAGTGTTTACAAAAGACAAACAATGCAGCAGGATCTCCCTCTGAACCCTTTTAAGGCTAAAATAACCAGAAGAGTCTATTATTACTTTTGTTACAGTTTCAAAGTCAGGAAACTGTTTTTCCAGGCAAAAGAGTCTCTCTTTAATCCAAACCACTCTTCTGGCCCACTAATCAACCACATCAGGGAGACATCACTCGCTGCATCATGTAACGGAGAGCCAAACAACGCTCATTGCGGGAGCTGAATCTTGTAGCTGCTCATACCCTGTGCTACAAAGCCTCTTATTTCCCGTTACTGACTGCAGGGGCCATACTATTTAATCCGTTTTCCTTTTTTAAATCATAAAGAGGAAAATTTCTGCCTGAGTATCTTTCTGCCTGAGTTCCACTGAAAAGTGAAAGTTCTAGGACATGATAATAAACCACTTAAATTAACATAACAAAGGATATTAAGATACGGCTGGCCGATTTAATGGTCTAATGGGTTTCTCCTGATGGACACGTGTCTTTATATTGGATTTTAATATTTGGGAAAATCTTTTTCCACATTAGTCACAACAAATCCTGTTGTGTTCCAGTATTCTGAGAAACCCCTTGTTGGGGGGGGTATGTAAGACCACTACTAGTCAATCACACAGTACGACGATACTTCTCACTGGACTCCAAGGTTCTAGACCACAACCTGAAGAACATTGTCACTCACCTAACAACTGATACAATAACCAAGCTGGGAAACGTAACCAATTACATATCTGCCACTTCCAATAACCGTTCACAGATTGCATCATTCAGAATAGGGGAAAAAAAACACAAATAGTTCACAAGAAAAGGGTGAAAATAAGCAGAACCATGAACTGGAATATCCAATCGCATTCAACGGTTAGGATAAAAAAAATGTAACAGGCCATGCATTTGTCTCATTCCCAAGGAATTCAGAAATGGCTTGTTGGTTTCTGAGAACTCCTCATGTGCCTAACTAGATGGGCTGAATGGTTTCTATCTAATGAAGTCCTTTCTACCATAGACGTTCATAGGTCTTGGGGTCTCTCTGGTAGATTAAGACTGAGCCATTCTATTGTTCACCACAAGGGAATATAATAAGTAGGGACAGCGTGTTTGTCTAGAAGACGGGGCTAAAATACATACAGATGACTAACATGCTGCTGTCTAAAAAAATGTGAAAACTATAAATTGTTTAAAAACAGAAAAAAATACATTTTTAAAAATGTGGTTTTAATCGGATACTAGGAATAAAACATTTTGGTGGGAGTTACCCTTTAAATACAAACCAAAAAAATACAAACCTGCGTTACATGTTAGTAAAGCTTGACGGTATACTTTAACTCACATGTATACAATTACATTTACATTGTCTGAAACCCGATTCCACATCTGTTATTCTATAGCCATTGGAAATCAGTGAATTCTCCCTGACAATTGTTTGCACAGACCCTAATCACACGCATCTGTAACAGCACAGCAAGCCGTAGGGCAGAATTCTCCTTTACACCCCATGGCTTCATGCCCACTTTTTACATTTCAAGAAATTAAGCCATTGCTTCCATCAAGGTTTAATTAATTTTCTTTTTTAAAGAAAGGAAATGGAAGTCAGCACATTTCCTTCCAAAGAAGATTATAATAGTCCCAGAAGAGGTATGCTAACTCCGAACGGCTTGGGAACAGACTTCGGCTGACTTGGAATAGGACTATCATATAATACAGATGCACTATTCTTACTCAATCTTCTTTACAAACATCTCTGTTTTAAATAATACTCAGCACAAATTTTTATGGTCTCCACAGCTTGAGCACTAAATAGAACATTTTTATTTGATTTATATGGTCTGCAGTATTGTACAATAATAGTGTATCGCATAACAATTTGAACCCAGAACAATAAGGCATGCTTTACTGTAACAAGCTTAAAAGAAGATGATATATATACATACATACATATAAAACTGATATTTGTTCCTTGAACTATTTTTTTTACATTTATTTAACAGATTACATAGCTTTTTACAGTCAGTAATACAAAGCCTCAGAGTTTGCAAAATGAAAACTAAAAATGTAACCTTGGATAATTCTCACAAAGAGGAGCCGCTCTAGAATGCAATAGATATCAAGTACAAGCTAGGTTGTATCAAGGGTGGTATCAGTTTCTAGCAAATTAGTATGATCCATAGTCCTGGGTTTGTTTTGTTTTTTTTTAATCTCTTGCAGCAAAAACTAAATTAAACACATCTTATTTGGTCGGTAACAAGTATGCGTGGGATATTCATTCTGTAGATATGCGAAGACACAATAATAATACTCTGGATATCATCTGCTACAAAAACAACGAGTTGGAAAGTGAATCCATTTCCCGCAATATAAAAAGACACCATCGCTGTCACATCAGCAGGATTCTAAATATTTAAGCTTCGTCAGTTGATTTCCGCAGCGATCATTAAGGGTCGTTTTAAAGGAGTGGGGGTTTCCACAGTGGACCTTTCTCTAGAAAAGTAACAACAAGTGCCAAGTACTGAGCAGACTGTTAAAATAAAGGAGACAGGGACGCTCTCCCAAGGAGCCAGGATGTATCGATGTAATCTTCCAAAATTTCCTCTAGATAATCTTGGACATCAGAAAACAATCCTGAAAGGAGACGTTTTTTGGAGCCTGCCTTCTCATTACAAGGTCAGAGGAAGGATAACTGGATTTCATCCTCCACATGCCCAAGGATTTAAGGCTTTTAGAACAAAACGTAGATGAGGGACAAAGTTGAACTGGAAAAGAAAACTATCTTCTGAAACGTAAACAAAAAGAATCCTTTTCGATGGTAGAAAAATCCTGAAAAAGACTGCACCTTCTAGTATGTTGTTGTGTTGTTGGTTATTTGCCTCTAAAACCACGAGGGTTTTCTTTATTCTAGGACATTCTGTGGGGAAGGTACAAAAACTTTAAGCCCAGATGACAAACCTAGAAAAATAGCCACTCAATATCGTTTTCCAGCCAGGAAAAAAAGGGTGGTTAATCCACTAAAGTAGAAGTTTGCAGGAGAGTTAGGGTTTTAATTGCATTAACGGTGAATTACAAACAGTCAGCCCTGTCACGGTTCTCATGCGGAGTCTGACCTGCATAGTGCATAGTTTAATCAGCGAGGATCTCTTTAGGTATGCTTTATACAGGGCTATCCGAGTAGATGCTCAGGTTGGCCTTTCACATATAGTGAAATAAGTGAAATGTAACTGCAAATCCCCTGCCAAATCCATCTTTAGTGAACCCATTTTAAGAACTGAGAATTATCCAGAACATATACGCCAAAAGGAAAGCATAAAAACCTATAACCGGAGCTCTGACAAGTTTCTGAGACCGTATGAACCCCATGTGTGGAATTACAAATAAAATGCCCAAGCTGAGTGAGTGAGCTGGCGAGACCCGCGTACTCTGTATCTCGAACAGTCAATGAGACTAAAGCGTTATGCTCCTCTAGGATCACCATAATTTTCCACCCACTACAATAGTTGGAAACTCTCTGGGTTCTCCCCAAGAGGCTCAAGGTATGAAAGAGGGGTAGGAAAGAGCTGCAAGAAACGTGTCCAGCCGCACTTGCCTGGTGATTACACTGCCCCCTCAGGTTCCAAATTTTCCTCCTCCTGGCTACCATCTTAAATGGGAAGTTTCATGAGAACTCAGGTATGCTCAACAGCCACCCATAAATATAATAAAAAGATCAGACCAAGGTTTACAGAGTGTAATAACTAAACATGTTTCAGATATAGCGTTAAATGGTTAATATTTGACATTAATCCAAGCCAACAGAAATAGATTCCATTAAACAGCTGCATCAATGCATCAATTGTCATACTTGCTTAAGGCAATCTTAATACCAAAAACTTTAATGAAAAGTGACCCATCCCCCCCCCTCCAAAAATAAAAATTAAAAGCTTATTTTTAACAAAAATTGTTATGGTAATATAGAAACATATATAAATAAGAACCATTCAGCCCATCTTTCCTGATGTAAAGACTTGGACCTTAATCGGGTCAATCTTGTCTTAGATTCAGGATAGCTTTATGCATGTCCTATGCATGTTTAGATTTCCTCATTGTATTAGCCTCTACCCCTTCTGATGGGAGGTTGTTTCTTATACACTACAAATGGAATTATTTTTTTTTTTAGATGTTTGTGAAAAACCAGCAAGACACTAATATTTGCTTCCAGATTGGCTGCTCACTCATCAACCTTTTAGATCTTTATAACATTTTATAACGGGTGCAGAACATAAGAAAATAATACCTCCTGTTTCCTAACTGGTGCACTAAACGAGCAATATCCATAGTAGAATGAGTTGACAAACCGATAACCTGAAATCCTTTATTGGGGATCTATCAAAGAGTGCTGTATGGTGTGGAAATGTATACCCAGCTTCCATTGTTATATTGGTTATACTGGTCTCCTTTCTGATATAAAAATAGATAAAAACCCACCCCACAGATTTTGGCTCAAATGCAAAATACTACAAAGGGTAGTGAATATGTTACTATATCCTTGACCTTTCACGGGAAGGAGCACAACATAAATTGCCAAGATTCGCTTCCTTAGTTCAAGTGTTACAGTTAAGTAATGTGTTTACAATGTACCTTCAAACAGTTTGTAGCCGGTGATTCATCTGAACTACCGCGTTTAGTAAAACAAACAGTTAGCCAAGCACGTTGGGTTATAGGATAGAGACAGCTTCCCCTAGAACTACACAATAGTAATGGGAATTCCAGCACTTTCCTGTTTTAATCCTATAAAAGCTATTCCGGCTTATAACTTCATGGGCTATTTTTACGAAGACACGTTGTTTTGAAGGCCACCCTTACAGGGAACTCCCAACGTTTTCTTTTCCATAGGTATCATATTTGTATTGTCAGTAGAGTACGCATCAATGTGTGCTACGTAGGTTTTGGGTTAGAAGGGCAGGAAAACTTAAAGCTTCTCATAGGCGTTTTCCCAGCTGGACTTTGGACACCAAGGGGCACTAATAGCCTAAAGCCGATATCAGAAACGTCACACGAGAAGCCAGAGAATTGGACATTTGACACCATTTGGAGGATACATTTTTTACATCATGTCACACCCTGTGTCATCAGTACCATGTGCTGATCTCCAAGAGGCTTCCAGGTCTTGAGAACTAAAATATCAAATGCCAGAGGATCATACGTAGGCGAGATGTTCTGCTATGTAATACTACAAACATAGTGCTTATAGCCAATGGACATTAACAAAAGTATGGTAGGAGTTCCTTTTAAATAAGAGTTCTTAACTTGCCCTCCCATTGTAATAGCACTACGGAATAATACTGGTTATGTCTAGTTAACCCAGTGCACAGCACTGCAGAACATGAGTGCCAATAGTCAATAAGAAATAATAATAATGCCCATTAGTATTAAGGAAAAGTATGAACTTGAACGGGCAATAAGAATGCCATCATCCTCCAGCAGCAGTCCTCACCATGTGCTCTTGGCCAACGAAGGGAGCATCAACACAACCATGATTTGGCTCATGCAGACTCCATGAAGTAGGGCTGGGCAAAGGCTCCTCTTGTGCCTCACATTTGGCAGCTAATCTCAGACGAATATTCCCATTACCCAACTATTATAGCCATGTAGACACATAGGATTTCAATATTGTTCTTAGCAGAGTAAAACGAAGATGCATATCAGAAGTCGGGCTATACAGATATTAGATTTCAGGAAACGTACTGTGAAAATAACCAATTTAGCTGTTTAACAACATGATAAACACGTAACATAATACAGCCACGTTAAGGAGTATTTACCCTTTAAAGAATAAAATAAAATCCAGTACTGATTCTCACAGTTTTACTATCAGTCAAGTATAAGAGATGATTACATCTCCATGATTTATCATATTAATAAATTTAACATATGTAGCTTTTTGTTTTCATTTGTGCAGCCCTATAAAAAAAAACCCCTCAGTCATTCTGCCAAAGATTGATCATGCACACTTCATGACCTGGATGAACCCCAAACTCATGACTGGAGTTTGTTGGATCACTTCTAGGAATACAGTCACCGGCTGAGCATTTGTTTCCATTTAAATAGTATTCTTGGCTTGTGTTTAACTTCAGTTAGCAAACTGAGCATTTACACCAGACACGGAGTTCACGCTTCAACAAAGTGATTCTTAAAGGGGATCCGTCTCTTTTCCCAAATATTATATGGTTACAGGTTAAAATAAGCAACACCCAGCATTGAAAACCCCTCATATTTATACAATGTGGAAAGGTATCTTAACTCCCCGATCACCCCCATCGTGATATCTCTTCTGTGCTGTTAAAAAGGACACCCTAGCCATCAAATGCACTTTAATGCAAAACGATAGCTGAGCTAAGAGGACCCTCTAACTTTGTGATGTCCTACTTTTTCCCACCGCTAGCTACTTTCTGAGCAGGAGATGCATTCAGCCAAACACGAGACCCCCCCACCGCATACACACATGGAAAGCACTCACATTGATTGCAATGGGATCACTGTCCTGCCACTGATTGGCTGCTTCAAGCCAATCAGTGCAGAGGATCGTCAGACCATGGAGGATGTGAGGATCTGCAGCTCGTCTCAGAAGGTAACAGCTTTTATCTATTTTTACCTTTTAAAGAGAATGCACATTAAAGCGCTCCTTAAGTATTTTAGTATGCATTAGATAATGCTGGCTTTGCCACAGGCTGCTGCCATACTCAGTTTGCATGAACCTTTAAACTAGATGTGTCCGTACAGACCGGTACAGAGCCCTATATAATATACAGCCATTTAAGATTATGGAAAGATAAACGAGGTAACCAAAGTCGACTAAAAAGCATTCTGTAGGAACAGAATGAAAAATGGGTAACCAGCATTACGGTTTGGACTGACAGAAATAGTTTCCAAATGTAGAGCAGATGATATTTTCAGTACATAGTAAATAACACAGCTAAAGTACAAGTTTCTTTAAACCTCTTGTGGTCTCCCGTTTTGCTGAGTTTGCACTGAAGCATGTGTCTACCATCGCCTTCCAGAACGAAAAAAGTGCACAGAACAAGGGAAGGGCTCAATTTTGTATAAAGCAGGTCAGAAATGCTTAGAATCCAATGGTTTTAGTGTGGCACAAGACAAAAGGAGCAGGGCTATTCCTACCTAAGCTCTATACCCTCCACAAGTTTATTACTGTACCACTCCATTGGAGCCTAGCAGCATCCCGAGCATTAACTCAAGCTTGAATGGAACCCCTATGCACCAGAATTTTAGTTAATACAATGAACACATTATCAAACTACCCCAAAAAATCCAGCTTTTTGGCTTAGATCAGGTAAGTGCTCGTTAGAGAGAGAGAGAGAGAGAGAGAGAGCTTGATCCTTTGGTCTGAAGGCTGGGATTGCCAGAAGCCTAAAGTGCCATATAGTCTCCAAAGCCCAGGATCTGGGTGAGTAAAAGCCATCATAGGTGTTATATCAACTGGGGATGTGTACTGCATACGTAGGTGTGAATCATCATGCAAAAACTAACACAAGCACTAAAAGGACGGAACAAACTTTTGCAAGTGAATGTTCCAAGGCATTCCTGTACCTGTTTGCGTGTTCTTCTTTAGAAATCATGGTCAGGAGACAGTTCTTCTACTTCTTGATATGCCACCAATAGAAGTTTGCAGTGAAAGATATAATAAACCTAAAATGGAGCTGTATAAAGTGAAAGCTTGTTGATGCAGTATTTAATTACATGCCTACTGTATGCTTCAGGATACTACATTCTAAAATGCACTTTCAGGGAGGAATGGTAAGGAGCAGTCATTATCAACTTCCCACAGGACCCCTGAAGCTGGAATATGAGGAACTTGCATAATTTGACAAAATTCTTGCAAAATCCTTACCGTATGCCTTAAATCAATTAAATGCCGCCCAGAAAACACAGCCAAAAAAACAAAAATAAAAAGTGCGTGGTAATAAAAGGTGTGTTGGTAATGCATGCTGTTGTCAGGTATTGATCATTTGCAGACTTTAAGTGCACTTAAGGAGGGCATTGGCTTACTATAATGGAAATTACTGGCTATGAGAATGCCAGAAACAGCTCGTTTCCATCTCGACCTAGCCTAATAAAAGCACAGAATACATCCTGAGCCGAGAATATTTGATGGATACGAGTATCAGTATTCTGCAGCCCTAAACCTCACAATAACATGCACGGAAAACATCAGAAATCCGTCGAGCTTGTGTATCGCTTTGTCTCTGAATATACGCAATATGTAAAGTTCAATCACATGAATCAATTGGTCACAAAGGGACATAAACACTGGATAACCCTGTCCCCTTGCCACACTTGTAACAACGTAACTATTTAATTTTAATGTATTTTTTTAAATTTTGCCAATTGTGATTTCGAGAAGGCGGCCCAGGCCCATTAAAGGGGCTATTTAACACTAAAATGTAAAAATACAATGGTACTTGCCAGTACCTTGAGATGGAAGTCATTAGTCCATAACAGGTTAATAGGTGGCACAACGAGTGAACCTTACATGTATAAATCCCACCATAATTTGATGTTCACACTTCATTTAACGTGTGAATGAGGTGCGACTCAAACCGAGTGCCCAACTCTCAAATTCAATAACACCTTTATTCTACCCCGGCTTAGTGCACATACACTTCTGGATGTTAATGATTTACAAACATACATACATGGAGATTTCCCTTATTTTATGGGTTGGAGAAAAAAAAGGCATTCCCTTTGTTACTTTAGCTGTAATGAACTCTGAGCTAGTTCATGTTCAAAGACAGATATCCAGGAGAGAGAAGAGATAGAACGCAACCTCCTTTCCTCAGGCCTATTCCTTAAAAGAACCTTTGTCCCAATTTATCTGTCCGACAGCACAATGCCTATTCAGCTATTCAAGTCTGTCTGATAGGCCGTCAACACTTCTATGCCAAACAATAGACAAATGTCACTTAATTGTGAAAGGCTTCCAGGGTCGTTATCCTATGTTTACATTTGACTAGAAGATATCAACTAAAAACCCCCAGAGAATGTCACGGATATATTTTTCAATGGATCCAAGATCATTCAGATTATAATCATACAATGGAATCTGACAGAAAGTGTCCAATTATATCGTTTCCCCGATAATTACTAACAAAACAAGAAAAATAAAAATTGTGAGCATTGTTGGTGAAAGAGTAAAAATGTTTGTGGCAACATTCAGGAACAAAGCTTGAATTGTATAAACCCGCTCCAAAGGCAGAATAATTCAGTATGATCTAATCTGCAGAGCTGTGTTTGTGTGGTTCTCTAAAATGTATAAATAATAAAGCTCGATATAAAACTTCCCATGGTTGATTCTTTAAGTAGTACACTAGATAATTGTACTAGTTAATGGGCCATCACAGTCCTCAGGAATGACCTTGATAAACATTGATAAAGGACTTGATTTGCTTCATTTTCCCTTTAATGTTCGGAGATGGGCCTGTTAAAAAGGTTTGTTGCGGGTATGCATGTTAAACAGAAAACAAAGTCCACAAATAGAATGGGTCTTACAAAGAGCGATTCTTGATACATAACCTTTTTGATATACAATTCTATATGGGTTATTGGCCTACTTTAAACTTGTCTCGGTGTTTTACATTTTAAGATGACTCTAATATAAGGCTGGGTGTCACTGGGGCAGCCGAATTACAAAGTGGACTCTGCAAGCACTTACTACCCCACTGCTTGTTCAGTTTGCCAGCTGCCCATCAAGCCTTACAAAGCAATTAACACATTCCCGAGACAGTCAGGACTTTGTAAATATGCCACTAAAGCTCTATTTCAGTAATCAAACCAGAGATTCCGTGTTTACTTTATCATGCCGGTGTCAAATAGTTGGACCACTCACTCAGCACATCAAAGACGTTTGCGATCGGATGCTTTTAACACAAGGAGCTAAGTCAACACTACGGAATTAATTGAAATGTAATTTGCAGACATGCGCTGGGAGTCGGCATTCAATGATAATGACTTAATTGATACAATCTTATGTTACAAACCTTTTGCACTAAATCTTAATTTGCCCAGTTCCATCAAGCTGGAAAGACAGTCACTCTCTGGCTTCTAGAGGACAACCCCGACCAACGTTGGATGATTAAACGCGAGGCATCCTAGGAACATCTATTAATAATATCAAAACGAAAAACAGGAAAAACACACAGCAAGTTGTTTAAAGGACATGCAAACTTCCATGACCTGTGGGGTTATGTTCAGTACTCTGCAGCATTTCATAAAATGACATCCTAGGGGTCGGGTTCCCCCTGTATTTTTTTCTGATTTTTGTTTTGTAATATAAAATGTAAATGTATTTATTAGGTATCTGACGGTTCATTGGTTAGTTTACCACCCCTGACTAGCCAGGAGGCGTCCAAACCATGAGGTTCAGAAACAAAACACAATGTTTACACTACCAAAAGAAAGAAGAAAAAATATCACAAAATCTGTACATTGTAATATTCCTAAATATTTCACTATTCAGTTAATCGAGTGTAAAATGTATATGTTTAACTTAAAAATGCAAAAGCCACAAAGAAAGGAAATTGCAGCCATTGTCAGGGGTAAAAAAAGCAAATAAAAAGTAAACATCTGGAGATGGAAAGGACAATTTAGAGATCATAGCAAAAGTGTTAAAAGCTTTTATCACCACTGGGGTTTATTTATACATCATGTAGAAACTCTCCCGCGGCTAAGAGCAAGGCGCACACAAACACAACGATGGTCGTGCACGGCTGTAAATACAGTATGGACAAACTGCATCCTTCTGATCCCCCCATTGATTTGGCCATATACTCACATGTACCTGACATGGTAACACTCAAATTAAGTGGGGCTTCCATATCCGACCTATCTTTGTGGATTTTGTTTTCTCATTGGCGTGTATTCATGACGTGCCCTCTCAAGATATCCACTAAAATGTCTAAAGGTCTAACGTGGCCCTTTTTGAAGGGGGCCATTTGTCAAGGCCCCCTCAGCTAGGCAAGCCCTCAGCAATTCCTTCTTGTGTTTCTGCAAGCGGTTTAACTTATTGAGTGAGTCCAAACTCACAGATGACAGATACCGGCAAATGGTAGATATACCAACCACTGGAGATTAGTAAGCACACACCTCAACTAGCACAGTTTCAAATTGTCCAAAAAACCTAGGAGGTCTCTTCAATAAGATTGAAGAACAGATTAATCTGAAGATTAGACCTCTGAGGTTGCGCATATGTATATGCGACATGCGACATGAGACATGAGACTCCAATGTTGGTCCAATAAAAGGCGTCAGGAGAGACCGTAATCTTCAAGTGATCACATTAAATTATTAATGTAACTTTCTCAATCGGTAGAATAGCACTGGGGCACATTTAAACTTAATTAAAAAATATGACCAATATACACAATGGGACGTCTGTAGACCCCCTACTTGAAAGCACTTTGTTTACTTCATGCATGAATGCACTGAAAGTACCAAAAGGTCACAGGTTATCCCATGTGGCTTTAAACGTTGTTGAGAAAAACAATATAATGGGAACTACAGAGACCACACTTGTGACGGACACAATAGACTGTAATAACAGACTATTATTGCGGTTATTATCCTTTCTTCCAAACCATCCACATATAATGCATACCTCAGGGGTTTTTTTTTGCCAGAGAGGCCAGCATGAGTCATCTGGACTATTGTTCATTAGCGTGCAATGAAACTATGTACTTCATATTAGTTTTTACAATTATTAAAAATAACGCTCTAATCCGTATGCTCCGGGGTGATCAATTTCTCCAGCCAAGAAATAAGTTTGCAGGTTACATTTAGAACCCAACAGATTTGGAGATCTTCTTCTCTGATGGAACTCTTGCCGTGCTGCATGTTCTCATACACCGAGCATATGCTGCTCAGACACAATCAAACACTATAATCTAGGAGGTCAGATGATGAAACAACAAGTACACATATACTACACTACAAATATATCTCATAAGCACTCTATGAACATTGCTTACACCTATTATGAGATGACATAAGATAGCACCCAGCTTGACTACCACTTGGCACATGTCCTTTTGTCTGGTGGTCCAGGCGTCTGGAATACTTTATCTGAGTATGAGCTCCTGATATGCCATCATCTATTAGCCGGCCATGTGATTGAATGCACATTCTAAGATAGAAATAGAGTACACTTAGCTGTTAAGACATACAAATACCCTACTGGTCTTAAATATGGATATCCTTAACAGTAACTGAGTGCTGATTTTAATGGGGGGGGATTATGTACAAAAAGGGCTGTTGCAACCAATGTAATATTTCTACCGTTGATACAATTTTACACCATGAAAGACATGGTGTCTTAGTTTAGCTCTCTAAATCAGGGGTGTCCAACCTGCGGCCCTCCAGCAGCTGCAGGACTACATCTCCCATAATCCTCAGCCAGTCCCTTAGAGCATTATGGGAGATGTAGTCCTGCAGCAGCTGGAGGGCCGCAGGTTAGACACCCCTGCTCTAAATGATCATATATATAAAAGGAACTAGTACCTATATTAATGCTAAAAATAAACAGCATCTTCTCCCTGCAAAGTAACATTTCATATCTCAAAAATGGGAGATTGATGATTATATATTGACAGTGTTACGGAAACGCAAATCAAAATGCATAAGTACAAATAATTTGAGTTGTCTCTAGCAGAGGGCAGTGTATTTCTTTAAGTGTATCAGAGGTTTATTGGAAGCAGATGAAGGACATGTGACTCCAAGAAGCCTGAATAGAATATAGTCCAGTGAAGAATGCCATAAACAACAGTGTTTGGGATAAAATTATAGGCTTGTCTAATTTGACTGCAACATGTCTATTAAAAATAACAACTTAAGGATAAATCACTAAATCATGGAATATATTATACTTTAAAGGTGTGGTTGTTCTGCTGGATTCCTTATTAAATGTGACCTAAAACCTGTACTAAACTAAAAATACAAAACAAATATTACAACTTTAGAGTGGCCATCTATCCTCAGACAAACATTCTAAGCCATCAAGTTGCTTCTATGTAATATGAGTGTAGATAATTAGTTAAAAGATATCCACTAAGCAAATACACATAAAAATTATATTTTATTCTAATTGATCAGCCGCCAACAGTTATCCATTTTTTTCTGCTACCATGGAAACCAGCAAATACAGTAAATATCCTAAATGTTCATGTAGTCCTCTTTGCAAATTCAAAGGGATTTTGCAGAATTCCGGTATGCATTTGGCTCTATTCCTGACCCCCTACACCAAGGCAAAGCTCACCTCCCGATGCCGGCATCCATGTGGTATACTCACGCTCAGTCAACTCCAGTGCTGGCTCAGTAACAGCTCCAAGGAGGGGAAGTCCAACAAGAACAGCATGAGCAATGGGAACACTAGGGAAACCCAGCACGATGCCACTAAAGCGGGTGGTAAGACCAAAGCTGACTTATTATGGTCTTTGTGGTTATGATAAACTATCACTCGATCTGCAGCAGAAAGCACGACCAAAGTACACGAAGACAGAAGCAGCAGAAGGGCTTGAATGACATAACCTCCCCATAATGTTGCTCATGGTGGCAACAAAACCTATTTATCTTAACATTCGATGCAACCAGCAAGCTACCACACAGGGTAGAAGAGTCTGTTTAACTGTTGGTAAAGGGAGACACGTTATGGGTTCACAAATTGGCCTATTAGCGAGTGTTTATACAAGTGTGTGTTTTGATAGCTCAGGTTGGTGGCCTGGAACACGGCCAGACCAACTGTTTACTATATAAACGCAGAATTTCCTCTTCAAAAAGACCTCTGACGGGCACGAGCAATCAACACAAGAGTACCGGGCCCCAAGCAGCCGGAGGGGAGAGTTCACAGTTATATTAGATTTAGGTGATGGTCAGAACGCTCCGTTCCATGCAATGCTTGGCCATCAGCGTTACATAATGTTATACATTAGGAGTCAACAGTGAATATGGATCGAGCTCCAAATTATTCACAGCAGGTAACCATCAACCACAAACCCTATTTTCATTTTTTAACATCTGACATCTTTAAGCAGCCTTCTATGCAAATGAAATGGTACATTATAGAGTATTTTACACTGTGAGCAAGTTGTTTTTTTCCCTTTTTATAAATCACTGACAAAAACTGGGTGGGAGGCAGAAGGAAACAATACTTTACCAAATGTAATGACTTTCTTCAAGAAATTGTCACAAAGTAATTCTAATAGACAGAATTGTGTAGTCTCAGCTGTCAAAATGCTATGTGCACAAGGCAAACTCTGAGAGAAGAGTATACCTCCTATCAAAATAGGATTGTTTGTTTTATTATTATTATTTTAAAAAGGGTATTATATATATATATATATATATATATATATCTCATCTATTATATATAATTTATCATTTAACAAAAACGCAAACTGAGTGAACAGAAGAAAGATCCAAATCTAATCTAATTTGGAACGACCAGCCTTTGCCTTCAAAACAGCATCAATTCTTCCAGGTACATTTGCGCATTTTTTTTTCCTTTTAATTTTTTTAAGGAACTTGGCAGGTTGGTTGTTCCAAACATCTTAGGAGAACCAACCACAGTTTTGTACGTGGATTTAGGATCGGGGCTCTGTGGGGGCCATACCATCACTTACAAGAATCCTTGTCCATAACATTGTCCAAAATGTCTTGGTATGTCCCATTCAGCATACCAAGACATTTTGGACACTGCTACACTTCAGACTTTGTGGGAACAGTTTGGGGGAGGCCCTTTTCTATTCCAGCAGTTTGGTGTGGAAGAAACTGACCGGCCCACACAGAGCCCTGACCTCAACCCCATGGAACACCTTTAGGATGAACTGGAATGGATATTGCGAGCCAGACCTTCTTGTCCAACATCAGTGCCTGACCTTACAAATGCTCTACTGGATGGATGGGCCAAAATTCCCACAGAAACTCTCCAAAGTCTTGTGGCAAGCCTTCCCAAAAGTATGGAAACTGTTATAGCTGCAGAGGGGGGGGGGGGGCGCAACTACATACTACTGTGTAACTATCTAGAATGCAACGTCATAAAAGTCCCTGTTGGTGTAACAGTCAGGTGTCCTAATACTTTTGTCTATATAGCTTACATAGAAAATTAAACACTTACTAAAAAGCCCTCCTGTTGATAGAAGCATTACATTCATTCTCCTATTACCCTAAACCTGCATTCTGAAAGAAACCAATCTTTCTTCTCCAATCAAATCCCCCTTGCCCAAACAGTCCCTTTCATTCCTCCGCACTTAAAATACATTTTAAGAGCAGGGTACACTTCCTATCCTTCTAATGGTATTGTCAATTTTGCATATTGCCAAGTTTAAAGCTGTTTTTATTTTTTTACCCTCCTTCTATCGATACATGAATTTCGCTTGAGTCAGGGATATTATCAATGAACGTGCTATCGCAAAAAAGACAGAAGTTATACAATCCTGTAGTAATGTAGGTTCACACAGACCAAAACCTGTTTTTATCTAATTCCAAAAAACATCCTTAATCTGCAGACCTGGATGCTTCCATTGTTGTCAGCCGTGATATTTTGGGGGGCTTTCCCTTCTCATTCACCACACTGATCTGTTACTTTATGTCAATGCTTATGAAGTCCATTCCTCCATAGACTTTCATGCGTCAGCATATCATAAGGCAGTATGAGAAGTCAGGATGTTTGTCTAGTTAATTGGGCTAAGAAAACAGATCTAGGACACATAACTAATGCATAATATACAACTGCCTTCAACCGTATGCAAAAACTAGAACTGTTTAAAAAAAAAAACAACCAGCACAGTATTTGTGAAAACCTTTTAAATAAATAATAAAAAACCCAGGTCTTCTAGTTCCCCAATAAAACTATTTTTACAAAACTAATTGCGAAATCATGTATATTTAAAACCTACATTTTTTTATTTTTTATTTATCCTGTACATGATACGGCGATTATAGAGAAGCACACCAGTCCGCACCATTAGTCATGCAGGAGCATCGCACGGTTGTATAAAACGGACTACTGCGCTCCTGTTGGATGCAACTTGACTTCAGGATAACTTTTAAGTAGTTCCCACAGCTCTTCTATCACATT
The DNA here is from genome assembly GCF_027358695.1 of Spea bombifrons. Taxonomy (NCBI): domain Eukaryota; kingdom Metazoa; phylum Chordata; class Amphibia; order Anura; family Pelobatidae; genus Spea; species Spea bombifrons. Next base: position 145,016,385 of record NC_071087.1, read on the forward strand.
TGGAAGAGATTGACTAGAAAAGGAGCAGAAACTAAAGAGTGCAATTCTATGCTTTACCATAATCTTGGGGACTAAAGGAAAAAAAATTCTTTACTAAAAGCAGTAAAATGTCTTCTTTTACAAACACTATAAACAAAAGTAGATTATGCAGTTATGGCAAGGCAATAAATAACTTACAAACTACCTTTTAAGTGCCAGGGGTGAGCGGTTCACTAGGCAGAGAAATGGTTAATGAGCACCAACAAATCATGCTCCCTGTATAGGACACTTAATAAATGTCTGCTTTATTATAGCGCACTCAACGCCACATACAGGGACATCAGGTTTCTATTAGGGGACAGAGCTCCAGCTTACTGAATGCTGGCAACCCAATATCTAATTTAACCCTTTAGTTTACTTAAAAATTAAAAGTCTGGAATACAAAATAAATATGCACTGAAATTTGGTTAACTGTAGCAAATCAGTCAGTTTTATCTGACTTTAAAGAAAAAAAGATTATTAAGGAGAGGGGAAAGGTCCCAGATGTATGTATACTTCAGATACGTGTATTTGTTTAGTAGCTTAGACTCCATCTGTGTGTGTGTGTGTGTATAATGAAATCAAAACATTTAAGTTGTTACATATAGCCATATACAGCAGCCTCCCCAGTAAATAAACATCAATTAATAGAAAACAAATCTGAGCCACTTACAGTGAACAGAAGGGCAGGCTTACTCCCCAGCTGAAGGACACAATGACTAGCTAGCCCTCCAACACATGTCACTGGGTGGTCCAGACTCAGTGATCTCATTCCCTAAGTGATCATGAAACATAAAGCCATTGCACAAAAAACCCTGGAGGGTAAAATTAAATGGAGTCCTTCTTTGACCACTTGGCACAGATCAGTCATATAATTATTCCAAACTAAGTTCTAAATAAAAGATAAAATGCATTGTGCTGTCAAACACATGCATGTGGACCGGTATAAGACATCACACGCCCCCTATCGGAGACAAATGAAACAGCACCTAAAAATATTGAAATCGGTTTAAGAGCTTCTGTTTTTTCTCCAGGTGGCTGAAAAATGACAACTAGAGTTTAAAATACACTTAAGTCTGTTGACCACCGGTATGGGGAGTCTGACTTTCCATAGCCTGTCCAGCTACTAGCAGTCACAGGCTGGGACTGGTGTCTTTCAGTGATCAGCAGCAGGGGTGATGATCTGGAATCATTATTAAGGCTCCATAAAAGCTGATGCCCCTGGTGCAAACATTAACAGTCCATAGTTATTAATGTATATGGCGAGATCCAGCTCTCTACTTACAGACTGCGAGCGAAATATACACAACATTTAAAGTTCTGCACTCAGGGGGCTATTATGCAGTTACTGTATACCACAAAACCCACCTGGGTAAAACCCCCAGTTCCAAGAGCAAAATAAGCAAATCGGGACTGCTAGAGAGTTAACCCCTTCACTCCCATTGAAACGCTCTGCATCGTATGTGTCAGTAACGGGATCGTTTAAAATCAACTCCGGAGCAGCCATCCCCAGCCCACCGCAGGTTAATGTTATAACGCTCTATCCCAATGCGTGACTGAAAAGCAATAAGGCATCCTCATATCGCATTATAAGACAGGCATCCCCGCGGTGGTCTCTCTCATCACAAACTGCTACAGCAACAGGAGAAATGAATGAATCCGAACGCCTGGGACCGAGCATCCCGAGTGCAGCCACTTACCCAGCCCTGCGCGCGCACTTCCTGAAGGACTCGTTATACATCAGCCTGGCTGCCGGCTCCTTTATCCTCCGTTACACAGCCCGAGCAGTCCGGTCCTGAGCGGCTTGTGCTCCCTTCCCCCCACTCATTCAACGCGCACTGCGAGCCCAGAAAGCATCGGCAGTCCCAGCGTGTGGGGGGAGCGCCTGGTCACCTCCCGGTGACGTCACCAAGCCCCGCCCCTATAGACTCCGAGCCAGACAGTCCCTTGGTGGTTTGGGGACGAGGAGTCATTAAGCGAGGCAGCCAGGGAATCCCTGCTAGCGTCCGCCTGTAATAATAACTTCTCAATAGCGAACGCGCCATAAAAATGCCTGTGATGGAGAAGACAAGAGATTTATTCCATGCATGAAAGTTTTACTTATTATTATCTTTTATTTATATGGTGCCAACAATTTACACAGCACTTCCTACAACATATACATTCAAGGGGTCTGTCTAAACTACAACTGACAGACAGAGACCATGACATTAGCATACCTGGGAACTCTTCACATTTCACCCGGAGACTCCAGGTGAGTCTACAGGGAGTCTCCGGGTCTCTACAAGAAATATCCGGGTCTCTACAGGGAGTCTCCGGGTCTCTACAGGGAGTCTCCGGGTCTCTACAGGGAGTCTCCGGGTCTCTTACAGGGAATCTCTGGGTCTCTACAGGGAATCTCCAGGTCTCTACAGGGAGTCTTTGGGTCTCTACAGGGAATCTCCGGGTCTCTTACAGGTAGTCTATGGGGAATCTCCGGGTCTCTACAGAGAATCTCCGGGTCTTTATAGAGAATCTCCGGGTCTCTACAGGGAATCTCCGGGTCTCTACAGAAAATATCCAGGTCTCTACAGGGAGTATCCTGGTCTCTACAGGGAGTATCCTGGTCTCTACAGGGAATCTCCGGGTCTCTACAGGGAGTCTCCGGGTCTCTTACAGGGAATCTCTGGGTCTCTACAGGGATTCTCCGGGTCTCTACAAGAAATATCCGGGTCTCTACAGGGAGTCTCCGGGTCTCTTACAGGGAATCTCTGGGTCTCTACAGGGAATCTCCAGGTCTCTACAGGGAGTCTTTGGGTCTCTACAGGGAATCTCCGGGTCTCTTACAGGTAGTCTATGGGGAATCTCCGGGTCTCTACAGGGAGTCTCCGGGTCTCTACAGGAAGTTTCCGGGTCACGGGAGCAGCGGTGTAGCTTGCCCCCACTCCCCTCCAAGAAACATGTGTCCCACAATGTCAGCGGGACCTCCTACACGCATCCCATAGTAGGTGGCTTGTGTTGATTTATGATGAGGGCCAATATCTTAAAGAGCCACCATCTTATTTCTGTCTTATTTCTGAAGATGTATATATATATATATATACACACACATATATATATATATATATATATATTCCAGTGGTTACTTGCTCAGAGTAAATGCTAAGAAGATAGTGTCCTTGGAGTTCTTCAGCCCTACTGCTGCTCAGGTGCAAGGTGCTCTGTGATGCCCATCACACCTGGGCTGGAGCAACCAGCACCTGAAGAGCATGGTCGGGTCATTGGATTTGTATACCCCAATATTTCAGGTGTCCAAATCAGGGAGGATGATGGCAAGATGTGGACAGGAATGGGGCCTGTGCTGGAAGTGGGCAGGGCTGGAGGTAAGGCGACTGGCCACCTGACCCGAAGAGCCATATTGCAGCACTCAGGGTCACTAGTTGGCCAAGTGGGAGCTGCCAAGACAGCACAGACCTCCAATAATTTTATAACTCCGTGGGCCACTTCAGGGAGATCCTAAGGAAGAGTTACCCAGGACAGTGGGACAGTGCCCAGGAATCAGGACCGGCCTGCAATGCATATATTTTCCTTGGTCTGACGTTAATAAATAATACACACAAACAGCGGCCATACTGTGCACTGTTTTTCTTTAATGTGTTTTAGTTTGTGTTTGTGTTTATAGAGCACTTATATTGCTAAGCAGTTACTAAGTAGATGGTGAATCCCTAGTGTGTTGTGAGGATGTAGAAAGGGAAAACAGGAAAGTAGTGGGAGCGATGTTCACCCCCTCACATGTGTCACACATTTCATCAGAGTGATACAGTTTACGTGGGCTACAAAAAAATATACACACAATTTATTCTTCTGTAGGACTTTAGCAGCGTTCATATTGAAATACAATCTGCAAGTTAATCAAGCAATAATGCAACCTTTACTCAGCAACGGGGAAACCTTGCGGACTCAAATATAACAAATTGGTTTTACAAGGACGCGGAGCTGCGGCATTGACCTTAATGAATAGCATCATACAAAATGTTTTATCAGCTGTTCCACAAAAGTAAGCAATACAAAAAAGTTTTCACAACACAGGCACGTGAGCTTTTTAAATCACTAGTGAAAGGAAAGGGTGGTTAGGTGTAAAAACTATAAAGGAGAACAGGAAGGGTGTCATAAACAAGAGGTAGACAGAGCTGAATGGTTTTAAAGTGAGCCTATTATTAAAAAGGGGAGCTTTCAGCAGATCTTTACCCAGAGCTCTACACTAAGTGAACCTAACTTCATATTTTCTGCATCTGCACCATTTTTCCTCTCCATTAAGTTATCCCTCTCCTGTTGTTAAGTTGCTGGCTGTTGTTGATTGGTTGAATCGGCCTTTGTAAGGGTGGGTGAGGAGAAGCAAGAGAGCTTTAGGACAAGAAGTTGGTCAGATAAGGTTGGTTCTGCCACCACCTTCCACAGATCTTACTTGCATCAGATTCAATTTTAGACTAAATATTTCCAAAACAGTTCCATTGTTTGACAAACAAAAAGTACACAGCGTTCCCCTTTAATGTACCATTGGACAGAAGCAGAGGACCAGGTGATCAAAGGGAGAGAAACAGAAATGAGGGAAACTTGCCATAGTTATGGGAAAGGGAAAGACATTGGCGCCATAAGTAAAATAATCTGCTAGCTACACCAGAAAATGCAGTTTGAAATGAATACAATGAAAAATATTAAAAAATACAAATAGGAAAAGGAGGTCAGCAGGTTTTTGTGGTCTATTTATCAATAAAGCCAGATGGTGAATGGTGATGTGGTCTAGAGTCATATTATACAGCAAAGTACAAAAGTATAATTCCGTGATCCACAGCATAGTCCAGAAATCATAAAAAAAATAACATGCAACAACCAAAACTAGAAATTATGTCCACAAATGTCCAAAAGTATGAAGTGCAGCAAGGATCGTGGTCAGTCTTTGAAGAGTATCGGACTTGCTCCCAAACCTCGTGGAGTATTTCAGGGTTGTGAGGTGTCAGAAATCCCATCAAGGTGTTGTTTTTGCTGCTCTGTAGGACAATGAAAAGTTATGGAGCCTCTCAGTCAGGAATCGACATATCACCTGGTAAAAACCCTGATGGACCTCTGGGATATTCTGCAATGCTCTTATCAAATACCTTCATTTCTCTGTTAAACTGAAACAGATCTTTGCCGAGATTGCATGCCCTGAGAATAAAAGAACAATGGAATTGGTTTCCGCGTTCTTTGTACAGAGTCAGCTTGACAAGTCCTTGTAGAATGAAACCTCATAATGTGGAGATGTTGAGTTCTCGAGGTTTCCTGTGTAATGGCTTATTTATCTACCAACTTGCATATATGTCATCTCTTAAAGGATCAGCATTCCGCCCACAATATTGTGTAACAATTTCTACCACTATGGGCTAGTCTGCCAAGCAGTTGATTAAATACAACTACAGAACACTGATATCTTCTTGGGCTCACAACACCGTTGACGTGTGTGGGCAGCATCTAGTTTTGGCACCGTACATACGCAGCTACCAGCAATACCAATAATAGCGACACTGGCCAGGATAGCTAGAAGACATGGTATAAGGCCAGTTGGCAGGACTGTTCTGGCAAGTTTAGGACTAGTGCCAGCAATGCGTGTTACTTCCTATGTTGGCAGACAGTAGGATTCCAGTACCATTAGGGGATCGTGGGAAATACGGTATATAGCAATTTGCATTGTTGGGCCATGTGAAAACTTAAGAAAGCTGTCAGTTGTAGAAGATTATGCTACATATCTATCGTATGGTGTTATGGTTTAAAAAAAATAAACATTTAATCTCGAGTTGCAGCACAATAGGCGCATTAATATATGAACGCTCTGAAGAAATCCTGACAAATCCCAATAGCAGAATAGAGGAAGAATACGTAATTAAGCTAAAAGATTTTATTAGTTCCAGATGACAGGAAAATAAAAAGAAAAGTTTTCCAACATCTGTTAAATCATTCTGTTTTATCACATGCTAAATGTGAGAGTTTGTCCAGATCTTGGAAGTGTCAGAGTATCACAATGTGGCTGTATTGTATATAAAAAAAAAGACTACTATTTTGAAGTACTAGAGTTTGCTAGAGTTTTTCAGTTTAAGATGTATAATTTCTTTCATATGGGTTTTTAAGAAGAACAATGAAGATCACAACATTTTGAATGTTGCCCCCAGAAGACTTTCTTCAAAAGAAAGGACATTATAGCGGTCACTGACACATTTTCCTAGTCAGTTTGAAATCATTTCTTGTGAAATACCTATAAACAGGAGGGGGACTCAAACAGAATGGGGAAGAGGGAGCTTATCTGCAGGACGTTAGGTGACACATGAATGCGTTACTTTTTTTTATTTTACTGAGAGGATGGTCCATCCACCACCCAAGTAGAACAACCACCCAGCAGATGCCATTGTGGGGGGAATTTAAACATTCATGGCTATCATGATTCTAAGATCAGAACAAGGGCTGATTAAGGTCTGAGTCTTTACGTGGCAAATGGTTTCTATGTTATATGTATATGGAAAAAAGACATGTAGATTATACAGTATACAGTATAACAGAAATATAAAACAAGGCTAACAATGAGGAATGAAAAAATGCCAATACTAAAGGCATTAATAGCCTTATCCATACAGTAAAATCTTTGACCTTCCAGAAAGTGGTATTTTTAAAGGGAGAAACGGTAGGCTGTTTAGACCATGTTAACTAGACATGGAGGCAGAAAAAAGCTTTTATCTCTGTACACCCCTCTGCTGTCAGAGTGGTTTGGTCTGCTCTCTGCCTCTAACTGGTCTCCTCCTCTTCACTCAGGTAACTGCTTCTTTATAGACACAGTCTGGGCAGAGACACAGTTTGCAGGCTGCAGACACAGGGTAGTTTTATTTCAAAAATGTTTTCCACCTAGAGTTATTTTATACTACAGCTCCCCTAACTCTTAGCCAGACTGGTATGTTAAGTATCATGGGAAAGTGAGTAGAACTAGAGTGTCAATAGTTCGTTTTTATATTATTATTATGGATTGTCACTATAGCTGCTGCAGAATGCACATCTCGTGATTGTCAGCCATCCATTTATTTGGATAAAAACGTAATAACAGCACTTTAAGTGCCAAATGTTAACCATAACTGCTGCAAAACTACCAGGTGTCCTATTTTGGTTCCAGGTCTGTATTCCCCGTTTCTATTCCCTTTTAACTATCCTCTTTTTTGTAATACCTCAGAATGTTACACTACACAACACAGCATTCATTTTTCTAGACCGCAACTCCCATTATGTTAAGCCAGCAATAGTAGCTGGTAACTGTAGATTGGGCTGCGGGAGGGGGTTACAATAAGTCTTCAGTACAAACACTAACATTTGTTGACTGTATCTACAATAATATTCAGCAGCCATACTGCTGGCTGAATGTCATGGGAATTGTAGTTATAGACGGGGTTGCGGTGGCCTACACTTCACAATGACTGCAGCTCCCATGATATACAGTCAGCCATTACTAGTCGAACACCATTACATGTCAACACATGTATTTATATAGCGCCAGCAGATTCAGTAGCGCTGTTATATCAGTTAGTAAAATAAAAACAAGCTATTGTAGTCTAAAGCTCTCATGATGCACAGGTTCATGATGATCTGTTAGCTACTGCTATCGTGGTCATATCATTTTTCCTATTAACAGGTAACTTACATTTGCCTCCCACCTGGAACCTCCTCACCTGAGCCAACAAAGAAGGGGAGAGGGGAACAGCGGTGAGGATATTTTACCCCCCTGGAAAAAATCATGCAGATGCCCGATCCCAGGGACCAATATATTCAGAGACTGCAAACACAATGCAATATCCATGTGCAGCCGATGGAAATCAAGACTGTAGGGACATTGGTCAGGATAACCAGCCAGCAGGGCATAAGCCAGAAACTATGCTTCGGGGCAGATGTCTTACTTTTTTAACCAGTATGTGAAGACACGCAGGCCTTTGATGCTGTAACGCCATTGAATACATTAACATTGTAGATTATTGAATACATTAACAGCAAAATATAAAGCCCATTCCCAAGAAATTAAGACACATTTATTGTTCTCCTAAATGTTAACCTTTTAGTCACTTTAACTTTGTGTACATTGTGATACAGATCAAATGAAACACTTCTGAACAAGTGTGCCACTCACAGACGCCCTAAACTTTTGTGAGTTCATAGAGCCTTTCCCACAATACACTTGGAGTTTGTACCTACATAATCCCACATTCTCAATTTTCTATCATGTCATAAAGATGCCTTTAGTATTGCACCATGCGGCTTTTCAAGCCACACAGTTATACGCAAAAGAAAAAAGCTTTGCTGTTTAAAATGAAAGCATTAATATCTTTGCATTTGCTTCATTTATTTCATTTGATAATCCACTCACATACAAAGGTCAGATGACAATAAGTGGAGATAACTCCATCAAAACATCAATTGATATACAAGAAGGAGATCTACACACAGTGCCAGGTGTTAATAGACCCGCACCACACACCTCTAGTGTCTCATTCTAGATGAAGTACCCAATTTACAGCAAAGTGGTAAGATGCACTAATAAATTGCACCATATGAACACTCCAAAAGTGTAATACACTTCACTCTCATGTACACCGCAGGGGGTATCCAATGGTGGGCGAGAGTCATGCCTTAACTCGATGATGTGCCTAGATAGGAACCGACATGATGACATTCTCACATGACCGGACCAGGAAGAAGACTTTAAAAGAAGAACCACGGACCTCAAGATACACCTTAATGGAGCTGTATAGAGGTAATGCTTGTGAACTGAACTTTTTAAATAAGCGTACTGATGCTTATTCTGCTTGCGAAAACAAACTTTATTCATGAATTTTATTTTTTGACATTAAATTAAAATATTCTTCTTTCATTTCTGGTTTATAACGGTTACTGGGAGGGTCCAAGAAAGATATAAAAGAGCTGTGATCTGCTCTAAAATTGTGAGTGAACAATACTTGGATTTCTTTATATATACACGTTTGTGCCATGAAATTGTATTTCTTTTTTATATATATTTGATACTGAACTACATTGGATACTTCCCTGCTGTGTACATGAGAGTTAAGAGAACCATATGTTCATACAGTGCAATTTTTTTGCGCATCTTACCACTTTGTTTGCTATCAATTAATATACAATGTATGTATCATATGTGTTAGGTACCACCTCGCATTATTCAGAAAAGCTCCTCAATAAATTTTATGCAAAACGTTAACAGATATCAACAGATGTCCTTGAGCTGCATATAGAAAGACGGTTTCCAGCGTGTGGGTTAATTGACATGTATGTGATAGCAGCTTGCCGTTTTGAAAGAAAAAGTCTCTGATTTTAAGTATTTTTGTGTCTTCCTCCTCGATATTTCTGGTAAATACTTTGGAAGGAGGCTGAAGTGCCTCTCCTAAAAAGTTCCCCCAGGTTAGTCATTCTCCTTTAAAGCCGCATGATTTGGTATTTTCTAATCAGATCTTTGGGAAGAATAGCAAACCATGAACCATTGTACTGTACAGAAAAAAAATGAAGCCCCATTACTAGATTTCTATTTGCCATTTACCTATATTTAAAGAAATAATAGGATTAAAACATATATATTTGTTGTGTGAACTTTCTGAATATCAAATATTTACAAAGATCAGGGACTTAGCAGTGACCTTGGAAAGAGTCTTGCCTTCCTTGGATGAATGTGGTTTTTGTGAGAAAGAATCAAAGTGTTGACCCACAGGTTAGAGTTCATTACAGAACAGCCATTAATTACCGTGTCCAGAAGGGCATGGCAAGAGGGTGTGAAAGGATCAATGGAATGTTGGGAGTGTAGACAAAAGGCATTAGTTGTCTAAGGCAATCCGCAGGGGTAATACTTTAGCAGGGACAGGTCATGGGGTGATGCTATGAAAGGTTGAAGTGGAGCACTATAGAAACCACTAAACCTAAAGAAAATCCACTTGCTGATCGTTATTAAAAAGTCATTATTTTCCTTGCTGCATTACTCTGGGTGAATAGTTGTCATAAATTAATTTGTGTTTAAGAGGTTAACCATAGTCAGAAAGTAGGAATGATCTCATACTAATGGAAGGGTAAAAATATATTGTGTCATGTGCTAAACTTAGATTATACTAAGTTTCTGAGTGCTATCATTTACAATTTAGAATTATTTATAATTTAGGTCTCTCCCATTTACACTATGGAGGACGTGCCAAGCCGCCACAGCCTCCAAAGCGTACTGTACCCACCGCCACACGTCCCTCTGAACAGAGCTCTAGGAATAACCTCCTATTCCAATGATCAGTAGAAAGCACGGGGACTGCAGAAGTAAGTAAAGGGGTTGTTGCCCTGGGACTGGCCTAAAACAAATTTGAGCAATGAAAAAGAAAAATACATTACCATTTTCCCCTGAATAACACTGAGAAAACCTTTTTAAGTGAGTTGCGCTTAACTCTACCCTTCGGGTGTTCATGACATTCCATACCGTCTTGAAAACAGTGCTGTTTAAAGCTAATGTGACGCCAAGAAATCTCATTAATCCGCAAACCTTATCACCCACTCATGGTGCCCGATCATGATCAGATGAGTGCCATAGGAACCATTACTGTCTTAATCGTCATGTGATTTACATCATAGTACCTCGGAACATAATAATAACGTGTTAATGAATACACTTTATATATTAATTAAGCTCGTGACAATAGGAAAAGTGAAAAACATTGTAAAAAATTTAACAAGTATGTCACACAAAATAGCTCAGAGGTCCTATGTAGTTGGTGTTCTAGCAATGGAGCACATATTTAGTGGTATTAAAGCACAAAATACTGACTTTACGGATGAATGGGGACATTTTTGATTACTGAATTATTTGGCAAACATGTCAGTTACCAAACAGCTGACATTACTGTTTTCTTAGTGTTAAAAATAGTTCTATTGTCACTCTGCTGAAGCAATGGAAAATATAATGTTGTTTTCTATTTTTCATCATAATCAAATAAGGATATGACCAAATATGGAAAAATGGGATATACAGAATACTACCAATGGAAATACTTTACATACAAAAATATAAAATATTTCCAAAAATACAGCATTACTAAAAAAAAACGATGATCTTCTGATGGCAAGGAATCATGTCGCTTTACATTCCAGGTTTGTCACCTCCTAGGCTGGCTTACTTGGAGCTCCTCGTCCTTCTTGCTGCATATAGAAGCTAGGAAAGAGCAGGCTGGGGTGGAAAGGAAGGAACAGGGATACACATGTACGGGACCAGACTAGCCATAATGATACCACTAAGTGGGGAAGCCAAACATCCCACCCTGAGAAGCCCAATATTCAGTTATGATACCAGGAACCTCCAGGAGTTCCTGGAGATGACAAATGAAATTATAGATGTAAAATTCAAGTTGAAAGAGACAGACCTTGCTTGCTAAAGCTCAAGATAATTTACTTTATTTCTTGCAGATAAATTCTCCAATTCATGCTTGCAAAATGCAGGTTAGATTTGTTGTCACTACCTTGATGGCATCTCTTGAGTATATCATGATTCTGATGACATTCTCTCTGCGTGAGACCATTTGTTTATTGTCATACTGCAGTCACGGTTACAATTGCATCTTCCCAGTTATTTGATGCAAGGATATGATACCACCAAACTAGACACAATTCATTGCCAGCCTTTGGCTATAAAGATCTACAACACCAAACTAACAGTCATCGCTTGTCTTGGGTTCTGATTTTCCCTTAAGACTTGGTACAATAATTGTTTGATCTGACTTGGCAGATTGGACCTGATTTACCTATATCCAAGATTCCTTTAATTTGTCTCATACATTTACATGACCACTGGTGGACACACAACCCATAAGGTTCAACCACAGTGTGTGAGTGGTAGTCAGCATATGGCAGGGGAGCACCTACCAGTAGAATGCAAGCCCTGTTGTTATATGGTGCAACTTATTCCTTTTGCTCTGGTCTTTGGTATATGATATACAGTATCATATCCATACAGGAACTCTTTGGTATAACATATTATATTTTTTTCATTAGGCTGGATTATATAAACCTTTGCAAATAGCTTGAAAGCCAAGGCATTTAGAGATTTTCCGTAGCAAGAGCCGTGGTCTTTTCCTGAAAACCACAATACTTTGAATATATTTCATAAACAGAAAAAGAGTAACTGATCATATTGAGTTTCAGCATCCGTTTCTACAACATGTTGCAATCAGCTTTTAGACAAACACATTTATCAGCTGTAATCCTGCTACCCTCTAACTTCTTGAGAACACACACATACGTTCTCACACATACACGCATATACTGGAGTCAGCATTACTGTACAGAATCAACTCCAGAATTCCAGGTCATACACAACTCATGGAATGCAATATAGCTTTCTGCAATTAATATACATTCAGACTCATAACAAAGCAAGATAAAAGGGGGTTAAAAGGGCATATCATGAGGCACTCTGCCTCCAGAAAAGCCTTAAGCCCCCATATAACACCCCCCACACACTGCTTCTGGTGTCTGGTGAGGGCAGCGGGTGGAGGCCGGCATTCACGAAGTTAAAGAGGCCGGTGTACACGTACAGCGCCGCCCAATGGCTGTGCCTCAGCTCTTCGTCCCACCCCTTTTAAGATGTGGGACGAAGTGCTGAGGCACTATAACTTCATTAGGCGACGGCAGCGGTAGGAGGCGGCCTGGGTGCCGCTTTCAATCCGGCTCGCAGCCACTCAGTGGCTGTTTTGAAGGTTGGTCTCCCGGGACCCTGGTGGGCCAGTCTGGCCCTGCCTTGTCCACAGAACTTGCCTGGCCCCCGGATTACACCCACAGGACTTGCCCAGGAACCCAGATTGTACATATGGGACTTGCCCAGCACCCTGACTGCATCCACAGGACTTGCTCAGCACCCAAGTTACATCCAAAGGGCTTGCCCAGCAGGGCCCGCCCAAGACAAAATGCCGCCTGGGGCGAAGTTTAAAATGCCGCCCCCCCATTATCTACCCTTCCTCTCCCTGCCGCCCCCCCATTATCTACCCTTCCTCCCCCCCCCATACTTACCTTACAGCAGTACTGCGGTGAGTCTCCCTGCTCGGTCTTGGTGCCGGCTTGTAATGCTGAGCGCCAGAAATGACGTCATCTTCCGGCGCTCAACATTACAAGCCGGCACCGAGACCGAGCTAGAGGGCTCGCAGAGGAGAGAGAGGGGCGCCGAGCGGGTACTGACAACTTGGTAAGTGAAAACCACTCGGCGCCCCTCTCTCTCTCTCTTCTCAGCTTTAAAAAAAAAGGGTTGCCCCACTCGGCTCCATTGTCGGGCCGGCCCTGTTGCCCAGCACCCGAGTTGCATCCACAGGGCTTGCCCAGCACCTACATTGCACTCATAGGACTTGACCACCTATCTCTCTCCCCTGTATGTTCTTCTTTGCATGGCCTTTCTGTATAATGCTTAGTATATTATTAATGCCATACAGAAAGAATATAATTCTACTATTAGGTTAAAAAAAAGCTGGACAATGCCCGTAAAGTCTACAGCATTCCTTAATACCAAGCACTCCCTTCCCAGCATTTAAAGGTTCAGTGTCAGAACCACATCAAAGGGATTGATTTACATAGTTTGACAAGAAATATTGCTGCTTAATCCCATCATGTTTTATTGATTGTTTGAGCAGATATATGATAGCTCTGCCCTTTTAGGACTGTCCTCGTAGCATTTCTGACACATAGCAGATACGTTCTCTTTAGAAGTGTTCTTTGGTTGCCCCAGGTTTCTTTTTCATCAAAAAATGCAAGTGGTTATAAAATGTTCCAGCGTTTCTCTGAAAAATCAAATTGACATGAAACATTGTTTTAACTATACCAGTTCACAAAATATATCCTCAAATTGCTTTGCAATGCGCATATGATTACTGGAAATTCAGAACAATTGCCATGTGTCTTCTTAGAACAAAACGTTGCCAAAACAAAGCATTGCATAACATTCACAGCAAAAACTCCCAAAGATACAGATACTTTACCAAGCTTGGATTAAAACGTGAAACTGTCACAGGAGACGGCCGGCACCTTCTGGCCTGGAGTCAGGGAAAGCCCAGTGGCCCCCGGTGCCCCCGCCACTGGTTACTAACACACGCACTAGCACACACAGAGCCGGCCTTAGGTGTTCTGGCGCCGTGTGTGGACTACTCCTCTGGCGCCCCCCCACCCATCCCAAAAAAAGAAAGGAAAAAAATCTTGTCACAAAACTCCCCTTTATCACTATCTACCACCTCTGCCCCTTCTCACTGCCTTTCCCACCTCTGCACCTTCTCACTTTCTACCACTTCTGCCCCTTCTCACTGCCTTCTCCCCCTCTGCCCCATCTCACTGCCTCCCCCACCGCCCCTTCTCACTGCCTCCCCCCTCTGCCCCTTCTCACTGCCTTCCCCTCCCCCTACTTCTCACTGCCTTTCCCTCCCCCTACTTCTCACTGCCTTTCCCTCCCCCTCTCCCTACTTCTCATTATCCTTACTTACCTTGTTGAGTCCTGCGGTGCGAGCGGGTGCCGTCCATCTTCCCACTCTTCCGCGGTGCACGCTTCACAGCTGAGCGCCGGAATATGACATCATATATTTCGGTGCTCAGCATGAAAAGCCGGCACCGCGATGGAGTCACGGAGAGTGAGGGGCGCCGAGCGGTTGCTGAAAACTTCGCGAGCGACCGCTCGGCGCCCCTGCTTTTTTTTTTGTTTTAACTTTAGTTAAAGAAAACTTTATTTAACATGGAGGATGTTAAATAAAGTTTAAAACAAAAAAACAATGTTTTAATTTAAGTCCCGGACAGGCGCCCTGTGCGGCCGCATAGGTTGCACACCCCTAAGGCCGGCCCTGAGCACACATACATGTGCACACTCACTCTAACACACATACACAACAGGTCCAGACTGGTGATCACAAGGGGGCACTTACTCTTTAAGTCCAGGGGCCGGCTGTTAAAATCGGTGCTGAATATATGCGGCTATTACATTTTTAGTTATTCAAATAATAATTAAAAAAACAGTTGTCCTGTCCTGGTGTCCCATACAGGATACTGTGGTGTACCTAGAAAAATCAAAATGCGTGTTAAAAATATCTGGATAACATCTTTAATACACCATAACTGTGAGTTCAAAAGAGTCTAGAGCGCTCCCATCATTTTTTTTTACTGTTTAAATCTTGTGTGGAGGAACCACAAGGGTGTTTGCTTGGTAGCTTTTATTTAAGGGCTTTTTCATTTACTTTTACTATATATTTTGCATCAAAATTATTCTTGTTGTGTTGGTGGACAGAGAATACCAGAACAGGATATTGGGACGAACAAACATGATAAAACAAAACATTGACATGTGCGTTAACAAGATAAGGAGCGGAAACTCTTTGGATTTAGCCATAACACACTACACTACTAAAGCAATACAGTTCTCTATATCAACAGAATGTGTGAAATGTTAAATCCATTCCTGTTTAGTAAACCTCAGGAATTATAGATAAGATATGGCCAACAGAAAAGATCCTATTGTACAGCTCTGTGGAATATAATGGTGCTATATTAACCAATACAAAATATGAAGTAGCATCCTAGTTTTAGAGTAGGGAGAACTGCTTATATTCTTAGTCTTTTTGAAATAATATATTGTTTTACACGATATGTGCGTATTTGTTACCAGTAATCCTTTTCATTATCAAATCAACATTCTATTATGCTACAATTTCAATTTCTTTTTATAAATATGTTACTGCAGCTTGTCTCTGGGGGCTTGACGCTGTACACATTGTGATGTCTACTAATTTCGGTTCAAAATGCTAAATAATGTTATTGATTGGCCACGAGCAGCTGTGCTAACACATTGCAGTAGTAAAAACAACATGATTTCTCACAAAGAGCACAAAGAGTCAAACATCCAGTGAAATCATTAAACATGGGTGTGAATTTGCAATTTGGAATGTAGAACAAATCACTTTGTCTAAACGCTTTTCTTAATTCTCATATTCCATATACATGTCACACAGTCTAAAGCGGACTCCTTTCTGCACTACTCTGATTGTATATAAGACTCCCAGCTGGTGCTTTAGCTACCATTATCTTATGGGTCATATCCTTGCTTGAACCCAGGTGGCTCAATTAATTCTATCTTTAAATAATGGCAATTCATGGTTTCCACAGGACCACCACTGGAGCCATTTGGTTAACACATTTGGCGAATCATTACGTAGAATTTTCACAATAGGCTATTAACCCCTTAACGTCAATTGATGTGCCAGACACGTCATGGAAAAACATCCTATTGCCTGGCACGTCATGAATTTAAACGGGTGTATGATGGCTTTCTTCTCCCAAACGGCGTTGCTGTAATGTCTCGATTTCGAGGCATTCGGCAATACCAACATCCGAAGCATGGCCCGGCCGCCTGTTTAAAAGAAGTTAGGAAGCGATCAACATATACCTATTAAGGTGTTGTTTGGCAATGACACATACCAGGAGCTGTAAATTTATGCCTAAAGTAGAATGTGTGTGGAAAAAATACACAAAAAATACTACTGCAAATTTGATAAAGGCTGATGGTAAAATATGTGCATGGAAAGAGTTAAACTACCAGCGCTTGAAATACCCTGGCGTGTCTAGTTATCAAAAATATATGATTTGATGGGGTAAATTGAATTGGCTGACTTCAAAGATCTCCCAAATAAGACATGGGGGCTGATTTTCAACATGTCAAAATTCCAATTGAAAAAATGCACACATCCCAAATGTAGCCCTTTAGCCCCCCCAAAAACTGATTAACTCATGTATGAGTGCTGTCACTGTTTCTGAACACACATTTGGTTGTTGTTTGACAGTAACATATACCAGGAGCTATAAATTCATACCTGAAGTCTTTGACAAGGCTGGTGGTAGAATTAGTCAGTGGAAAGAGTTAAAATACCAGCATTTGAAATTCCGTGGGATGTCTAGTTTCAAAACAAATATGGTTTAATGGGATAGATTTAACTGATCGGCTTCAAAGGTGCCCATGGGGGCAGTATGACCAGATTGGAAAAAAAAAATGTTTTAAAATAGCTATATGCTATATTGCCTTTTAACTTACAAAAAAGCTAAAAAAAAAATAAAAAAATGGGTATTTCTAAACTCAGGATAAATCAACTATTTAACATGTTTTTTTGATTAGCTTTTGTAGATGAGCAATGGATTTTTTAAATACATGTCAGAAAAGTCATTTTTCTCTAAATGAAAATGGTATTTAAAGAAAGCCCTTCTTATCCTGAACAAAACAAAACAATATATAACTCGTGCGTGTACAGTAAAAAGACGAAAATTACAGCTAAACATAAGCACAGCAGAAATGTTAAAACAGCCATTGTTAGAAGGGTACAAAAAAAAAAAAACCAGCTCTGTGCTTAAAGGGTTAAAAGGTTGATATTTTAAGAGTCTCAGGTCCAAGTATTGACTCTAGAAGGGATATTGCTGGCTCTACTAAAGAAATAAAGATTTTGAAGCTGTTAAAGACTTTCCTTTACATTAATCTGATATGTTGTATATTAGAGCTTGTTTTGTTAGTTCTTAATGTACTGTATATCCTAAGTTGAAGACTTTTAAATAACTAAGATGTTGATGCTCTTGTTAGTTTTGTATTGCCTAGTATGGAGCTTGCCTTTATAACGACAATTGAAGAGCTGTCAACAAATGGATTAGCTATACTCTTAGTTACAGACTGTCTTTATCATATTAATGAAAGAGTACATTGACAAGCTGGAATATCCCTACAGGCTATTAAGCAATTTAGAGGATAGCAGGTGCAGACAGAATGAATGGGTACCAGTGACAACTAATTATAACTCTTTGTAATTATTTTATCAGCATCTTTTGTCTGCTATACTAAACCGTACTAGCGCCACATCAATTATATCTGACATCTATTATATACTGTATTTTTTGTGCATGTTTGGTAAAATGTTAGCCAACCCCTCCCCCATCATTTAGGTTTGACATAAATAGCACAAAGTTACAAAAGCAAGGGCAGCACCAGTAATGCAGACTACAGACTTCTGTAGCCCAACTGGGTAGGTTTTAAGGGAGATCTTGCTGAGAGTTGTGGTACAATAATTAAGTAGCCCAGGACTGGCTTCCCCTTGGATCTACCACCTTGACCTAGCTCAGAATAGGGCACTGACCATACCGTTAGTTAGGTTATTAAAAGTTATTTGCGTCTATTGTTTTTTGGTTATCTTTTCCATTTATGTAAAAATTACAAATTAAAAGTACAGCTATTGTATACGATAGCTGTGATGGAGACCCGTACTCTGAGTAGCTCCCCCTTAGAGATCTTCCTTGCCGTTTAAACCCCCGTTTCTCAAGGGGTTAACCCTTTGTGTTCACCCAAGCACTAGTCGAGACTTAGTGTAGGGTGCACAGAACTAGGTTTATTGGGACCATTGTGCTACTAGTGTGATACTGTGCCATTGGAGTTCTGTTATTATTACAGATTTTAAGGAAGATATTAAAGATTTTTTTCTCCATACTTCTTGATGAGCTTTCGTCAAACCTCTTGTTTGTGAGTGATATTAATCTATATTTTTTTTATATTTGTCTATACAACATTTCACTATTATTTTTTCTATTTCCCATGTATATGCGCCCCATGCTGTGTCTATATATATATTGGGAACAGCACAGATATTTATACACACAACATAATTTAGATGAAAAGTATAATCCACCTCTGATTGTGGCCCACCACGCACAGTATAACTCCAAAAGAGTGACGCGGTGGGACAACGGATGTCTGTAGTGACTCAGTTCCAAATGTCGGTGGGCATCGCCATGACTCCTAGCCACCGTACAGTTCCATGGATTCGTGGCTTGGTCCCGGGCAGGTGCCAGGCAGGGTAGAAGGGGAATCCAACCAGCACCAGGGGAAAGAAAACAGGGTCCATGAGCCCTTAGTCCCTGGGAAAGTCGATGAATATACTCATAAGGAGGGTAAGACATAGGGATGGGGTTCAATACATGAAAACAGGAATGACTATTGGTCCTGATTCTTGTCAGATCCTTCCAGTCAAACGCTATTGGTCTAATTGGTATTGTTGTGCTGATTATTGGCGCTATGCCTCTTCCTTGGCGGGGCTGTTTCCATGCTTGCTAATGCTATAATGTGGACTACCCTGCTGCGTCAGGGCTTTGCAATGTACTTTTATATCCATTGGCTGTCGTCTTTTTGTTTTTCCCTTCCCTTTTTTTCCCACTGTTTTATGTGTTTATATGTTATTTTAAAAAAAACAATAAACTTTGATTTACAAAAAAAACCCAGGAAAGAGCTGTCACAATTGCTTTTTAATGTATGTGGTGTTTACTAGATATATTATCACATAAGCAGTTTTAATACATACCCCATCCCCATTATTCATGTGCAGTTCATTAACATGGGACTACATTTACTCACAGTAACCAGAAACACACACCTGCACTCACTTATCCGTCCACTATCATCTCGACTGCCGTAAGCACGAGATAACTCTGCCCTTCCTAATTTCCTCCATTCCCCATCTTCATATTAACTTTTTAGTAACTTTTTGCCTGAAAATCATGTCCAGCGGTGAGGATCAGGTTAAGTCCAGGGCAGTGTTCCCCGTTCTGATAGTAATGAATGTCTGTTCTATAGTGTTTGTACAGATGATTTGGATAACAGGAAAAATAAAACAGATGGAATTCATTTTGACTACCGGGGAAAAAAAAAAAAAAAGTTATAATCTCTGCAAAGGATATGAAAGCACAAATATCATTAGAATACCTGACCTGATTAATAGCTAAAAAGAATAGAAAAAAAGAGGATGAAAAGGCCAGGGCTGAGAAAACAAAAACACATGCTAATGGTGAATATACTAAAAAGGGCTTTATGGTACATAAATTAGCCATAGTCCACTGGCAAGCTGCAGCTATAGTAAAACCCGTAAACAGGATACAACAATGTATTAAAGAGATAAAACACAAAATTGGAGGAAGTTTGCATATTTCCCAATATGACTTTACTTACAGGGTAATATCCGTTTCCAATACATTTTTCTCTTGTGAAAACAAAGCATTTTACGAGCAGTAATGAATATCATATCTCCATAGTGATATCTTGCATAATTTATATTTATTTTTGACAACGTTACATAGAAACATAGAATTTGACGGCAAATAAGAACCATTTGGCCCATCCACTCTGCCTGTTTTTCCCACCGTAAAGATACAAACCTTAATCAGTCCTCGGTCTCATCTTAGATTCAGAATAGCTAAATGCCTCTACTGGGGATGTTTCCATCAAAGTATTAACATCTACAACTTCTGCTGGGAGGATGTTCCACTTCTACCAACCTCTAGGTACAGTAACTTCCTTACATTACATCTAAGCCTATGTGGATTAAAGTATTGAGGCACCTGACCATTACACCAATGGTCGGATTCTAAATACATAGACATTAATATGTAGTTGGTCCCCCCTTCCCAGCTATAACCGCTTCCACTCTTTCTAGGAATGCTTTCCACAAGATTTTGGGGTGTTTCTGTGGGGATTCTGTCCCATTCATCCAGTAGAGCGTTTGTGAGGTCAGGCACTGATGTCGGATGAGAAGGTCTGACTCGCAATCTCTGTTCCAGTTCATCCCAAAGGTGTTCGATGGGGTTGAGGTCAGGACTCTGCGTGAGTCAGCCAAGTTCTTCCACACCAAACTCATCGAATCATGGACTTTGCTTTGCGCACTGGGGCAGAGTCATGCTGTAATAGAAAAGGACCTTCCCCAAACTGTCGCCACAAAGTTGGAAGCATAGCATTGTCAAAAATGTGTTGTTATATGGAAGGGGTGTTTTTAGATATGCATTATTCAGGGTCAGCCGAGACCTGCCGGTAAAACTAGGATAGCCCTTTTAAATAGTCTGTATGTTGAAATGTGTCAAGTAAAGTTAGTGAATAATCCATTTATTTTCCAAGTCTTGATGTATAGTTGCATCTCGGAGAAACATTGGCATAAAAAACTATACCTTTAAAAGGTATCTCTGTATTTTATGGAGCTTATTATTATTCCATATCTGCTCAATTCACAGCATAATCTATGTAACGTCCTCATCATTTTACTTAGTCACTGCGGTAATTCAGCCCATATGTGTAGACAAGGAGTCTGGGAAGTAACAGAGCACAGGGCGATGGCGAAACCAATTGCAGCTGCCATATTAGAGCAGGGTCTGACCATGATATAAAGACAAGCCAGGACAGACTCCACCTAACACCTACTCATATAACATACGGGAAGTTTATTTAGAGCATTGTGGAGGTTTCACCTCCTATTCATCAAGTAATACCAAGAAAAGGTGTGCGGAGTAAAGAAATAATTGTATGGCATTATGAGCTTGTTTTGTCAATATATCCCCCCCCCGGTTTCCTTGGAGTAACTATTACCCAACATATTCAACACAGCTAAAAGCAGTCAGTTAACGTGCAAAATTATACTTTTTTATAATATGTTTCAAACTGCTTTACTAAGTGATAGTTTTGCTTCATGGACAAAATTGCCAAATGCCACTAAGAGTTTTTCAAGATATGTTCAAAAGCAGCATTTCCACAAAAAAAAAAATAGGCAAAAAACCCATTTACGTGCGGACATTTTAGACACATCTGTCTTATCGTGCACCTTGATGTTAAAATGTTCTAATTTCACAATATACTAATCAATTAACCTTTATTAAGTAAATGGATGTAGATGCGACTAAATATATTAGAGACTTGTGTGCTACTAAAAAAATATTCCAAATATTTATTCTATCACTTTTTCTTTGCTCTTGCTTTAACCCTTTGTGTACAGGCAGTCGGGGCACATTTTCCTACCAAGAGCTGTGCTAATTTTGAGAGTTTTGTTATAACTATATTCAAGTGACAATAAGTTCAGCTATTCATATCCAAATGGTGAATCTTGTCAAGTGATACTTGGGTATATTATGAGAAAACCCCCAAATTCACCCCAATTATCCCCCGTAAATTCCAAACCAAACAGTGAAAGTTAAGGTATTATTTTCTTACCTCCAACCCCCTTAGTAAATATATCTATTAGATGTAGATTGCACACACAGACCATGAAGGTGACATTTATGCCTGTGAGTATTCCAACTTCTTGACACTTTTGGCACAGCTGCCTTTGAGGAATCCAACTCCAATCACTTTTTCATTTTTATTTTGATAAAGTGTCTTGTGATTTTCCTTCTTTTTTTATTACTGTGAATGTTTTTATTGTGTGAGAGAGAGGGGATTGTGACCTCACTATCCCTGATCCTAGCATGTTATCTACGATCAGGCTTTTTTATGAGCATACCAGCCAGCTTATCTCACAATAAATCAATTGTCAGCATTCTGGAACATTAAACCCCCCACAGTGACTGTTACCAAGATAGCAACCAGCCATATAGGGCTGCCTGCTCCATGGGCCAATCCATGCCGGTGATGGGACTTCTATTTCATTTTTTTTATTGTTAGAGAAGCTACTTATTGGTCCTTTTCCTCTTTAACGGAAAAGTTGGTTCTCAATCAGTTCTGTAGCCTCCCCTTTCATATGCATAGATAGTTTAAGGGGTTGCCCAGGACACTGGATTATCCCTTTAAGTGAAGATCTGAGCACACTTTTTTGACACAGCTGATTCCTGCAGTCAGTGAATACCAAGACAGCAGGTGGACATTGTCATCGTTCGGGGATTTTTTTTCTTCTCAACTCTTAAGGAAATGATTCTGTAAAATGTACTTTAAATGCATCATTGCTCAATTGTTTCACTTTAGGAGTAAGATATAAAATTTAGTGCCAAATCAATATTTGAAAAACTATAGAATGAAAATACAAAAATGTCTCTATTTTATTTAGTATTTTTGTAAAAAAACACTAAATGAAAGTCCCCTTGCTATGCAAAAACAGAACTTATTTAAATGCTACATTTACTATCTGGCATCAGAGGAGTTAATATATGAATACACAATAAGTTAATTCATAGAAACATTCCAGTTTAAACAAATACTTTCTGACAAAGGGTATTTGTCTTTGGAGCTTTACACCTGAGCACTAAAGTACATAACAGCTATTGTTACTGGCCACATTTTGAGATCGAGGTTTTAGTTTATAATTTACAGAATTACACAAAGCCCGCATATTCAATGATTATGAAAGGGGTAAATTAATCAAGTATGAAAATGTCACGACCTTCAACAGTGCAAGAATAAGACATATAATTTAGCACTTCCCAATGCCCCAGGTAATCCCGGAAACCTGGCACCGACAACTATTCTAGAACATGAACTATGTCATGGGAAACAATTTTTGTTTTAAAAACTGTGTTAAATATACTGAAAACCAAGTACATAATACACAAACTATTCAGATTAAATAATTAAGTTAGACAGACCATTTAAGGGAATGCATACAGCCCCAAGTGGCAAGACAACCATCACAAGTTTTCTGAGCCACATCAATTTAGGGCCCAGGCCCCCTCCCTATTACAACTCATCACGCTAATCTCCAAAGGTGATATTTCCCCCATGTTAAAGATGTACTGCTTTTGATGCCCATCGTACTCCCATGCCATCGTAATGTCGGTACCCTCCTGATGGCAGCCCTGCCAAGGGGTCAACCAATGCAATCTCTAGACTCTAGACAATGCTCTCTGATAAAGAGCAATGTAGAAAAATTGGATAGATAAATAAAGAATTAAGAGTACCCACCCCCAGTACACATAAACTATATAAAAAAGTGTTAAAGTGGTATAATGCAAAGGAGCATTTTAACCCTGTAGTCTTCTAATCATTTGAGATTTTGCAGAACTCAGGTGTGTTTCTTAACAGGACTTAGAAGATGGCAGCCTTCCCCCCAACTTAAATGCACAGGCATTATCTCTACTGAGAAAAAAATATTAAATTTTAAATTTTAAAATGTAAAATTTTAAATATCAAATCACTCTCTTTATGTATGTAAACATATATACACTCCATATATACATAAACAGAGACACCTGCCCATTACACCAACAGGGACTTTTATGACATTGCATTCTAAATACTAAGAGTGCTAAAGAGCACATAACAAGACAATTTGGATAATGCTATTCTTCCAACTTTGTGAGAACAGTTTGGCGAAGGCCCTTTTCTATTCCAGCATGACTGTTCCCCAGTGCATAAAGCAATGCCCATAAAGACATAGTGTGGAAGAACTTGAACAGAGATTGCGTGCCTGACCCGTTTTATGTATTTCTATGAGTTTGAAAGAAGTCCCTACTGCACCTGAACAAAATTATGTATAATATTTGTGGGTTTGTCAAATATGGAAAAGTAAGAATCATGGTTTCACCCCTTTATGACCAATGGTGTGCCTGGTATGTCATGGCATTAAGTGAGCTTAAAAAGTGACCAAGGGTTGCTTTCTTTGCTCAAACGGCTTGATATAATGCCTTAATGTTGAGGCATTCAACAACACAGACATTTGCTCCAGGAACCCCATGTGATCCCTCCCCGGGCTGTCAATGCCTGATGCCTGATTTAATAGAGATTAAACGGTGTTGCTGAATTGCCTTAATACCAAGGTATTCAGCGAAACCAAAAACCCATTCCAGGACGTACTGTGACCACTCTGGAGGGCGGTCACAAGCACCATAACAAGTGATTTTGCTTCTGGCAAGATGGTGACACCCCTTAAATAAATGTGGTAACATGTACAAAATAATTCTCTAGTAATATCACCATCCAGTTCCAACTAAATGAAAATAATTCATTCTCTCTCTCTCTCTTTTATAAGCAATTCCTAAAATTATCGCTGTATCTTCCCCAAAAAAATCCACAATCCTGGCATAGAAGGTGTTAATACATTGGTTTGATGGGGTAAATTGAATTGGCCTGGGTTCAAAGGTGTCCCAGATAGGACATGGGGGCAGGATGATCGGATGATAATCTCCCAAAATGTGGCCTTTTAGCCCCCAAACAATCCGACAAATTTATGCATGGGTAGTATCACTGTTCTCGGGAAATGTTGCTGAAAACATATTGGAGTGTTTTGTACGCCAGCAACACATACCTGAAGTTTTAAATTGATACCTAAATGACAATGTGTAAAAGCAAAAAAAAAAGATAAAAATATTAGTTATTTCTAAACTTCAGAATAATATTTGTAGATAAGTCAAAAAAAATCAAATAAAAGTGAGAACCTTGTAAAAAATGTTTTGTTAAACACTATTCTTCATAAGGCTATTATTATGAAAGGGGATCCAATCTCAAATACCAATCATGTTAGTGCATATCTCATGTGAAAATAGAGGAATATTGATAATGGCCATTAGGTATAAAGGAACAATAAAGGATAGAATTTCCATAGCTCATAGCATAGAATATTGTTAACAAAAACCAACAGAATTAGGATAAAGACTGGGTAATATTTGTAAAGATAATAATAAAGATTGGCCTTTAGGTGTATATTGAGTTTCAGAGCTGTATGATTAGTCTCCTGATGAAAAGTCAGACTACGCACTCGCTGATCACAGATATGATTTGTAAATGAAAGACACTTATGTCGCATAGTCTCTTAACCCTTTGACTTGCAGAAAGGGTATCAATGCCTACCATTGTCATTTTGTACCTGCCTGTCTATGCAACTAAAAAGATTAAGGCAAAGTTTGAGATTATATGTGCCCTACTGTTTCACTTCACCTGAAGATTAAATGCTTCCCTAGAGGCATAGTAATCGCTGCAATAGATGGAGAATTCCCAGGTATCGTCATGTTATCCTTATAGTGACTTCCTGCACAATCCGTGACAAAAGCAGCACAATCTACCCGCTAGTGAATCACTACTATAAATCAACAAAAGAAGCAATAAGGTGAAAGTGCGCTAATGTATACACACCAACATACAGTACAATCGGACTGAAAAATACTTAGATTACTACAGTATATGATCCATAGAAATAAAAAAACAAAATAAAAAATAGAGTGTAGCATATCCAATCAAAATGAATGTATATCCACAATAGTGTTCACTCACATTTTCTAGAGCAGTATACAGCTCTCTAGATGCGCATGCTTTAAATACCTGTGGTAAAGCAGGACCCTTGTCACATGGATGTAGCTTCTCCAAACAGCCAATGATATCCTCATGGAACAAGCAAGTAGGAGAGTAGGCAGAGCACCAATAAAATGTAAAACATTTAAAAAAACTAGTAAAAATGTCTTACATTAAAATAAGGAATAATCAGCCTCCAAAGTCCTCAGTATGATACAGAGGTATCCTGTCTCTGTAGAGGAGCTGCCAAGTATAATATGTGGTTATTAAGCCTTATCAACCATCCGGGAAGTATTACAGTGGGTTTCATTCTTAACTTTAGTGATTCACCAAGTCTTCCCAAACCCTACTACTGCTCCTACTTTATGCCTGCATCCTCTTCCTTATAGTAGCAGATAGGTCGGACTGGGAAGTTAAATTGATGAGTGAAACAAACAGCCTAAGAGTGTTTTATATATTATTTTAGATGTAAATTGCCCTTTAACTGCAAGAGTTACACATGGTCCTGCTCAGATGCTGATTATTTCTACAGAATAGCCCTAAAATGGCATTGCATATGGGGAAACTTCTCAGGAACCCTTTCTCTACCATATCAATCGGAAAATTTGCATATAATAATTGTATATATATTTATAATCCCCTTGGAACTGCCAAACTTCACCTGCTCACATTCATGCCATACCTTTTGGCTGTTCAATGTTGTTCAATGAACTGTAAGCATAGAAAATATGCAATGTGAGAAAACATTTTAGCATAGTAGTTGGTCTTTAAATAAAATTAATTCTAGTGGGCCCCCAAAAATAGCAGTAGATTATATTCGGAGACATATATCTACAAGGGACGTGCAAAAAGTTTCTGCTCTTTTATATATATATTTTATATTAAAAAATTGCGAATGTCCCTCATGTATGTATGTATATATATATATATATATATATATATGGTATATATATACACACACACAGCATCATGGGAGATATTGCTCTGTGTTTCCACCGCATACAGGAAGCATTAAACCCTTACATCTGGAGATGAGAAGTATAAACATTAGGTCATTGACCAACGTTTCAAAAGGTAACGTAAAACCGATTGAATGTTAAGAACAGGGGACCTGCTTTGCATTAGCAACGAAAAATGATTAGACGTCATAACAAAGACTTTGCAGAGAAGCACTTGGCTAGCTTCCAGACCTTACATCATGTTCACCTCCTGATTCTAAAATGTTTTTTGTGCCTTGATTGGACAAATCTGCCTTCAAGATTCACATTGCTGTCTATTCTGTGTATGTCAAAACATTTGTACTCATTGTAGGTGTTAGAGACAATTATTGGTTTAACTTGAATTAAAGCTGTGTGGCAATCCTTCATTTTTATATTACATATTAGGATAACATATTAGGATATGATACAGTGTAACTGAGACATCAGTGGTCTTTTGCTTTTAATTCACGATGGTCAACTTTATATACTGAATGGTGTTCACATTTTGCACAAAATCCCAGAGCCTTTCCCTTAGTGACAAGATCTAACCTTACCAACATATCTACACTAGCCTGCTAACAAGGCTAATATGCCATAAAGGGCAAAGCCAATGAAGAACATTCCACAGAGAATATGGAGCCTAATTGCGCTCTTAAGTTCACCTAAAGCATTGTTCTTTAAACTTGGAATCAGGACCAAGTACTGGGTCTCGATATGCCCATCACTGGGTCATGCCCTGTCTCTTACTCTTGCCCTCACTGTACTAAGCACTGTACCATCCAAAAGCAGTTAACTGTAGCAGACAAGAATCAGATTCCTCGAATTGACAACTTTTTTCCAAATGTGTTTAAGGTACCTCTATTGGGTGGACCAAAAGTGACCCGCTTCCCCCTATAACACATGAATAGGATTGTGAGCGTATGTGATATTATTACACCGGTTTACGGAAACAAAACGTTTGAAGAACACTGACCTAAAGGAACATGATATGAGTATTCCTTATATTGACAAATCCATTTGATGTATAGTACGATATTGATGATTCTGCCTTGGAGCAGACATCTAATGGGTTCACTGTATGCATCTATAGTGGATCCATACCTCCAAAAGTGTTGTTTTAAAAATACTCTGCTCTTGTGGATAGCAAACAATTGCAAACAAATAAAAATGTTAAATATATGTGTGACACAATTATTGGCACCCCTATGAATTTATATGAGAAAAATATATTTAAAGTATATTCCCATTGATATTTAAATTTTTTTGTACACCTGGGTGACTATGAACAGGAAATTGTATAAATATCAGGTAACACATAGGCTAAATTCCATTAGCCATTATTCACAATGGGTAAGACCAAGGAATATAGCTATAATGTGTGGCAAACGGTTGTTGAACTTCACAAAATGGGAAGTAGCTATAGGAAAATAGAAAAAGCCAATTTCCACCATCAGGGCAATAATTAAGAAGTTCCAGTCAACTGGAAATTTTATGAATTAACCTGGAAGAGGACGTGTGTCTATATTGTCTCCACGCACTGTGAAGAGGATGGCTTCAGTGGCCAAAAAATCTCCAGGGATCACAGCTGGGGAATTGAAGCTGATGTTGCTTATATCACCACAAGTTGCTTGGAAGGGTTTCAAGTAAAAAGCCTTTACTCTCATCCAAAAACAAACTCAACCGTCTTCAGTTTGCCAGACACTACTGGAACTTCAAATATGGTCAGGTTCTATGGTCAGATGAAACCAAAATAGAGTTCTTTGGCAATAAACACCAGAGAGGCAGATGATTCTAGCTGCTAAATAGTGTATTGGTCACGGCTGTAAGGTGAGAGTTCCAGACATAGAAAAAGTACGCAAAATATGGATTTCATTAATCAAATGGAGCAATTGGCAGCTCAAGTGGTATACTCAGGAAGCCTTACTCAAACTGTGAACTCTTTGGTGACAAAGTGTTAGGCCAGGGCCATTGAGGTCGGACAGAGGTGAGGCTCCCTTTCTCTCTGAGGATTGTGGGTTTCTCTCCCTCCCTTATTTTTCTTTTCTGCTCTTCCCTCTGGAAGCTGGGGTCACATAGAAGTAGCAGAGTTCATGGAGGGCATCCAAGTTGGTGACAATTTACCACTGATTAGCTGGACCTTTCTTATTTACTAACAGGTAAGAGCACAAAAAAGGAAATCTTATTTTTATTAGCTTTTATGGAGAGAAGTTGGTTTATTTTATTTTTTTTTTTTTACAATGGATGGTCTGTTGATCAGGGTTTTCTACAGGTTCCTGAGAGAAGTTCTAGGGAGTTTTATTTTCCGCCCTTTGCCTCCAGGTAAAGGCCTTTGTTGATATTATTGGCTAGCCATTCGGCCATCAATGTATAGAACAGAAACTATATGCCAACTACAAAAAAAAACAATCTTCCAGATTCTATATATATTAGTGAGATTTTGTTTTAGGAGCAGATGGGCAGAATTATATTGTAACATATGCTTTCATATAATAAAGTAATAAAAATGGTTCAAATCCTCATAATCCACCGTTTTCAAGTGCTTGAATAGTTGAAATCCTCATGAGAGCCCAACACTTAACTTTGATGTTAAAATCCTAGTTAAAATATTACCCATCGAGCTTGGTATTTTTATGCCAAAAAGAAAGTCAGCTGGATCATGTAGGATTGAATTCTTACTGATAAGCCACATATAATGTCAATAGAATGACTAATCTAACACGTATGTCAAACACTTCATATATCCCAATCATGTTATTTTTAGTAATGGTAAATGGAGTCGAACATCTCTGATATTCACAGAATTTTTGCTTACGGTCTAATGTAATATGGACTAAAGTAATATAAGTATAAATTCATGTACAAAATAAATTTTTTTCATCTTAAGAAGGGAAACTCGCACTTTCTAAATACATGTATTAAAGTAATTAATTATGAAAAACACACTCAAGCAGTCCATAACTGGTGCTATAATCCAAATTTCACTGAATGTAAAGAGAAAGCACCACTAAACACTAAAGCCTGAGGTGCAGTGCTTCCATTGGAAACATTGTGTATGACCCTGTGTCAAAATCCTGAGCCACAGCGGATCACAGTCTTCATATTGCTGTGAAAAAAGACATGTTAATGGTTTATTTTTATAATTTAACAAAATGCAAAGTGAACAAACAGAAGAAAAATCTAAATCAAATAATTATTTGCCGTGACCACCCTTGCACAAAGTTATGTATTTTTTTAGGCAAACAGATGTATGATTAAACAATTATCCCAAACAGGTTCTCATGATCTTCAATTTTATATGTTGGTTGAAACACAGTGATAAACTGAAACAAAACAGCTGTGTAGTAGAAATACAACTCTGTGGGCCAAACTCACTAACAAGGTGAGGTTGCTGAAAGAGTTTAATGTCAAAAGTCATTGCAAGACAGAGCACAGTAACAAGAAATTTTAATGCAGACGGGCTTCCAGATGTTCTGTCCAAGCTCTGTTGAAGCAGCACAAAAACGGGCAATGTTAAGGACCGTAGACGCAGTGAGGAAACTTGTGTCTTTCATCTGCTGCACATGATGTTTACCACCCTTCACAATCGGAAGATGTCCAGCAGTGCCATCAGCTCAGCATTGGCAGCAAACAGTAGTACCCTGGAACACTCATCTACTGTCTGGAGAGGTCTGGTCAGAAGGGGTCTTCATGGAAGAATTGCGGCCAGAAAGCTATATGTTGGATGTGGAAAAAGGCCAAGTGACTCAACTGTCCATGAAAACATAGGAACTGGGGTGCAAAAAAATGGCAGCAGGTGCTCTAGACTGATGAGTCAAAATCAGACATATTTGGCTGTAGCAGCAGACAGTTTTCTGGCCAAAGGACTGGAAAGCAGTACAAGAATGAGTGTTAGCAGGCAGCAGTGAAGCATGATGGGTGTTCCATGCAAGTTTGAGGCTGCATTTCTGCAAATGGTGTTGTGGATTTGGTCAGAATTAATGGTCCCCTCAATGCTGAAAAGTACAGGCAGATACTTTTCCATCATACAATACCATCAGGGAGGCATCTGATTGTCAAATTTATTCTGCATCATGCCAACCACCTCAAACATACTGCCAAAGTCATTAAAAACAATCTTCAGTGTAAAGAATAACAAGGGGTCCTGGAAGTGATGGTATGGCCCTCACAGAGCCCTGTCTGGGATTACATGGAGAGAGAAGCAACTGAGGCTGCCTAAATCCACAGAACTGTGGTTAGTTCTGCAAGATATTTGGAACAACATGCCTGCCATGTTCCTTAAACTTGTGGAGGTGTACCACACACCAAATATTGGTTAGATTTAGATTGTTCCTCTGTTCACTCTCTTTGCATTTTGTTAAATGTAAAAAATGTATAAAAGATCAGCTATTAACATGTCTATTTTAGAAAACAGTCTTACTATTCAACAGTTTTTTCACACCTGCCTAAAACTTTTTACATTACTGTAAATCAATTGGATATTTGTCAGCAAAGTGGTAAATACA
This sequence comes from Spea bombifrons, assembly GCF_027358695.1. Classification (NCBI taxonomy): domain Eukaryota; kingdom Metazoa; phylum Chordata; class Amphibia; order Anura; family Pelobatidae; genus Spea; species Spea bombifrons. The sequence goes on from NC_071087.1 coordinate 145,047,974, forward strand.
ATAATGTGAACATTTCATACACCCAGGGCCAGACTGGGACCAAAAGATCAAGTTGTTCTATCCTTTCTCTCACCCAGTGGAGGATGCTATGTGTGTGTGTGTGTGTGTGTGTGTGTGTGTGTGTGTGTGTGTAAGGGGGTGGGCATTGGTCTACATTTAGTAGAAAATAAAGTTAAAGTTTATAGACTCCTAACCTTTTGTTTCAGTAAGTAAAAATTGTTTAATGTACTATTATGTCCTGTTTGCCCACTGTAGAGCACTGCAGAATATGATGGCGCTTTATAAATCAATAATAATAACCTGGAATGGTTAAAGGACACTCAGGGAGAAGCCTGATGAGCCATTTGTTATGGGGCTATTTTTCATTTGTAGGAAGCAGGTATTTCCTCTTGTGTGGAATGGTCCACTTTAAATATCTTGGCTTATCTGATGTCCCAGCCACTGTACTATCCAGACCTGTCAACACACAATTGTAAAGAAGAACTTCATAAAACCCATAAAAGAAGCCTAAAGTCCAAAGGACATGCTGTTGCTCGTTGCATAATTACAATATAAAAAAACTTCATGTAAGAGCAATTCAGAAAAAAAAGACCGACTTCCAGCCTTCCTTTGGTCTATATAGCACAAAAACCCCTGAGACTCAGGATCAAATCATGAGAGTTCCTGAGAAAATCACAAAGCAGATAAGAGCCCTACTTTGAAGACCATAATAAACATCTTTATAATAACAAAAAGCAGACTTTGAGAGAGTGTTTTATTGTGCTGTTTCACCAATAATTTACTTGTTGGTACATAGCAAAAAAAGGAACAAAGTATAGATTATACTTATTACTTACCCATAAATACATATTGTTATGATTTGTCTGAGTAATAATCTAAAGATAAATCCCTCACCAAATGATCCTGACATATAACCCAGATTTTCTAGGAATGAAGGGTACCTGCTCAGTCCCATCAAACCTCTGTCAGATGCATCAGAGTGTCAAAGGAATAGCTCTGAATACATGAGGGACAAAACTTGGCTGGAACGTACTTCCTCGCAATTGTACAGCTTTAATGGAGGTCTTCTGAATATTGGAGAACTCCACTAGCAAAAAAAAACCTGCATGACAATTGAGTTGTGGATTTTTTCTCATTCCTATCAATATTCACTGAAAACCCCCACAGATTAATGTTCCATATAATATTCTGGTGTAATTACCTCTAATATCCCATGTTACAAGCCCCTTGATAGTACTTTGATACGTTGCTTTTGTATGTATGGGATGCCAATCTTATTTGGTTCAAATTGTAATGTTGTAAAAAAATAAGCCTAAAGCACCTAGCCCCAAAAACAAATTGTCACGTGTGTCATATGCATTAATGGGGACTTCTCACTTCATTGCTAAATGAAAGCAAAATGAGATAGTGTGTTGGCTGGTGAAACCCCGTAATATCTGTGACAGATGAATAGTTGTCCCCCAAACCTCTAGGTTCCATTGGAGCTGCCTAGCCCTAAGAATACTGCATAACCCCTTCTTTTAGAAATCATCCATAGCCCTAATGAATGGAAATTATATCTAATCAAATTTAATTAAAAACATTAAACATAGCAAATCTTAACCTGGAACATCAACTTGTAATGTAATTTTACTCCCAGGGACCCCATACTCCGGATGGCCCTGGATCACATCTTGGGTCATCAGCTGGGTAATAGATTGGCACAGAACCATTGTTATAGTATTCAAGACGGCAGAGGAGCTTCTTCACTATGTGAGGGTACTTTTCTGACAAATCGTTCCTCTCTTCAGGATCATGGGCGATATTAAACAGCCAAAAGGTTTTGTTTGCAGAGTCAGGAGCTGGGATATCAGAGCCGATCGTGGGTGGAGGAAACCAATGACTACAACCTGCGTACAGAAAGATTAAATGTAAAATAGTAATCCTTAGAACAGAGGGTAGCAAATTTGAAGCTTTCATTAGGTTGTTAAGCTACAATGCCCATGATTTCCAGCTGTGTTGACTATGGGTCATATGAGCTGTAGCCCAACAGCAGCTGCAGTGTCAAATGGTATCTAAGCTCCTAGAAACATCATGGAAGGAAAGCAGGACCAAGGGACTTGGGACTGTCCTATAGGAAAACACTTGGAGGTATGCAAAAGGTCTTCAAGGATCTTGATAAATACCTGTTTTATGACTCACCCTCAGTCTTTTTCTTCCATATTCCAAGACTAATGGGAATTAGTAGCAAAAAAGTTGAGAATGGGGAAATATTAAGAGAATGCGGGTGACACAAGGCTGAAAATGTTTTAGACTATAGTCTAATTGTAATATTGGATAGGATTACACCTGTCGCGCAGCAAACGTATGCACTTGTTAAACAAGCTTTTCATAAGGCTCTATAATACGAGGCTCTAAGGACCCCTGGTGACGCTCCATGCTGTGACGTTCACAGTGGCCCCGGGTTTCTTAACAAATTGGTAGTTAGGTACCACCACAGAGTAATACCGCAGAACAATTTGTGATTTTCTATTTCTGCTGGGCAGCCTCGTCTGTTACATGAACGCAGACTTCACATTTTCCTTTGGAACAGATGACTTCAGTGGCATGGAATGCAAATCCACCCAAATCATGAAGGACAAAATAGAACGGCTGCAAAATATGAATCTGTCTGCCCAGGTTTCCCTGCTGTGTATTCTATGTTTTCAAAAATGCCTTAGCATATCGTAAAATATGTATTTTTGGCACAATAAAGTTGATTCAGCTGAATCATTGATACCACAAAGTTTTTAAACTATTGCTTTATGGGGAGCAAAAAGAAACAAAGTTATAGGCGGCAAAAAAGTGTAAAGGAAGTGCATACCTGGGAGCTTCCCAGCACAGGCCACCTGGAGCTCTCCACCTGGGGGAGGGGTTTTGCGAGGGGCAGGGCTAACCAGAGACTCGCAGGCAAATCATGAGAGTTTCCAGGTTTGGGGGTAATTACAGGCAACCTAAACAGAACTACAATTCCCATGATGCCTATTGACTACAACTAACCCAAGCTTTCAGAAAGCATAATAATGACCCTTTAGGTTTTCTATAAAACAAGGGTATTTAAAAATACATTTTCATCTGCTTTTATAACCTTTGCAACTCATATTTATTTGCATTACTAATGAGACAATCTATACCATGAAAGATATTCTATACACTTTTTCACGGTATGCTGTAACTGGATCTGCAATCATTATAGTCACAGCAGGACACCGCAGTGACTTTTTTTTATTTTGTTCTTATTTTTTCAGGAACGTCAAACATTCCTGGATTTGCTAAATTTTTTAACTTTATTAAAGAGAAGCTAAGCTCTATTTTTTATGGATGGAGAATAATGGGGGCAAACTGTAATACATTGTGAAAATAAGCTTCTAGAATACAATTTCATGAGATAAAAATCTCAGCAGTCGCAGAACTGTTACCCAGTGGTTTCTATAGAGCAGGGCAGCTACCTAGTGTTCTTTCCTATATTAGCAAGCAAGTTCATGCAGAAGGGCACACCAGAGACAGTTTGTCAAGGAACAAGAAAATTCAAGAATTTGCTAAAAGCAGCAATTAATGGGTTAATGCTCAAGAGGTGTAATGTCTACATATAATACAAATAAATGGTACCAGGAAAGCCAGTCAGTAGTTTCCACTCGCCGTGTCGTATTGCAGCATGGACAGACACATTAAATACTCTATCTCCCCATCGAAGAGGCGTTCCACTGGATAATGACTTTCTTGTTTCATTACTTGTACTGCCTGTAAAAGAATATGTTTTTGTTACACAAAGTATAATATTGCATTGTGACATTTGAGAATATATGTCCCAAATATATTCTTTTACATATGTCTCCATATAATGCCTGCAAAGGCGTAAACCATCCTAGGGAGTTTTAATCTGTCTCTGTATTCGTTTTATACACATATTACCATAAAATAGTTATTCAAAAAGGTGGGTCAAATTACATAAGGTTTTTCTTAGAGTTGCTAATGTTATTAATACTAATAATATAACAAGAGATAGGTATCTTTGTTTTTAGATCATTTTCAATCAGCCTATAGCTAATCATATTGTAACCAGGTGTGTCTCCCTTCCCACCTTCATAAGCATATCTCAGCTTCTCAGTCTTTCTTATTCAGCATGTCCTCAATTTACAGAAACTTTTTCCTTTTCTAGCTCCCGCGTCTTCAATGTCTCCACCTCAAATATAACTCATCCCACCTTTAAATTCCTCCTTCTATATCCCCAATTACTGAACCCACTCCTCTTAACTTCCATGTCTTCTTTCTATGTTGCCAACTCAAATTTATCTTCCTGCTCAAGACTACCTTCTACTTCCCAGCTTCCATGTCGTCTGTCCCCAACTGAATACTCACTTCTCCCTCTATGGCTCCTGCGCAACCAATATAGCCAAAGAAGTGAATGAAATAGAATATTACCCTTCACTCCAACATCACTATTAAAAATCCCCATGGCATAAAATCCTAATCACATTGAGACCGAAATTCATGAAAACTATTAGTGCTAGCTCATAATATTCATGAGATCACAAAACTTGTGAAATTAGTGGTATGAATCCAAGTGATGGCACCACATGCTCAAACGTATAAATAAAGAAGTTCATTGCAAGTAAGAGCCACTTGGCTCATTTAATATCCTATTTTTGTAGGAGCTTAAACTTTAATTGGTGCTTGGCATTGTGTTGTGTTCAGCATATCCAAACGCCTACGCCACTCATGCGAATTTATTTGGCTACAGCACAGGTGAAATCCTGGAAACACAAATGGGAAAACTGTGTTAATGGCTGAGGAGAGTGAACACCAAAGGCTGAAATTCTCAACAGCGATAGAGTTATCAGCAGGGATAGAGGAGACGGGAAATAGCTCAGTCTTTGACATGTTGAGCATCCATCTATTCTAGCTTATAAACACAGAGCATCAGGCCTTTTGATCCCAGATCTGTATCATATACAAGAAATGGGGGATATATCAAAATGAAGGCATAGGATGGGACATAAAATTCCCTTGAACGCTACCCATTCATGCAGGCTTGTATTACCCTCCTATGTCCTAGAATTTTGCACCTCTTGTTTCCCCCCTGTGTCTTCCTTTCATCTCTTGAAAGACAAAAGCTTTCTTCTAGTTTAAACATGGGCATTTTGTAAAAAAAAAAAAAGTTTTAGAGAGAATGTCTGGCAGACAGGTATAACAAATTGTGAATATTGGAATTTCCCCTTTCACATGCTCCAGCTCCGTGTCTCCCTTAGCCTATACCAATGCCAGTGTCTTAGCTCACACAGTCTGCTGCTGAATGTTCAAGAGCCCCAACAGATGCCTTTAATCGAACTGGAATAAAAAAAAATAGAAAAAAACCCACATTTTAAATTGATTGTTGTTCTAAATGCCATAAAACATATGGCTTATCTTCCACCAACTCAAGCCTTAAACATAAACACAGTAAACAAAGAGATAGGAACGCATACGTAAAAATGACAACTAGATATACAAAAGAGAAAGAAACAGGGCTGCACAAAGAGAACAGACACAAAACCGACATTAGCACAAAAATAACAGGAATGAAAACTCCAACAGACATCACAGGAATTTAGTGTGATGTATGAGCCTCTGTAACACTTCAACATGTTGCTGAATAGCGTAAAGAAGCCTGATGGTAATTTCTAGACTTGTGCATTCAGAATTGCACAAATTGCAAATTCACAGAATTTTGGCAAGTTCAGCCACGAAAACGAGGCCAGACCTCCCACGAAGCAGACAAAATGAAGCAAAAAAGCTCCAAATTTTTGTCTGAAATTCATGGGCCCGTTCACTCACACTCATTCACTCACTCTCTTTAATCATTTCCCTACCTTCTCTGCCTACCACTTTTGCATCTTCTATTATCTTTCTTTCATCTTTTCTCTTCTACCTTCATCCGCATCTCCGTGAACATAACATGGCACAAATTTCCTCCAAAATAGCTGTGCTTCTGTTGATGTCCTCTACTAAGAACTTTACCAAAAGGGCTGCAATTTTGCCCTAAGGTGAACTTCCACCAAAATAGTGATGCTGTTGCTGACAGCCTCTTCCTCTATACTCCAATCAGGGGAGAGGATATCAGTGAAAGCGTGATTTGGGAGGTATTTGGGTATGCCTATATAAAAGTCTTCTAAAATCACTTGAAAAGTGATTTTATTATCATATAAAATACCTAAAAGCCCAGTAATACTACACCCTAGCCATGCCCCAAACCACAAAGTCCTTCTTTTGCCATATAAAAATGTTGAGAGGTGGGCAATCACTCCAATCAAAATGGTTAAAAAAATGAATCAATCACTAGTGATCATCCAAGATTATAAAAGGATGCTTGGTCTTTTTTTGCCCCTTGTGGTCTAGAGTTTGACATTCTTGTCCTAAACAAGGAGGATTGGGGGAGAGGGTGCGTCTGGAAGCTCCTCCTGTAAATGTCTGCAAAAATGTCAGAGCTTCTTGTGAAATCCTCTCCCTGATTGGAGAACGTCACTAGATGTGCCGACAGTTTCAAAAGTTCATCGGGAGGTCATGTCCGCCAAGATGCAGACAAAGAAAGAAGACAGAAGATGAGGAACAAGAAAATGAAAAGGATGCTAGAGAGGAAATGGAGCTGTGACACTCTGAAGGGGAAGCAGACGGCAGAGAAAGTAGGAAGATACTCAGATAGCGTGAGAAAGAGAGAGTGAATGAGGGTTTGAGAGACTAAGTGAGTGAATGTGGGCCATATAGCGTGACAGAATCCAAAATACTTTAGATAGCTGCTTTTAAATAGTATTTGCGGGGTACGCACTGATTTCATGCTTTGTTGGGCTCTCACAACAAGCGGAAAGCTGTATGTTGCCTGTCACCTGATTTTCATTTTTAATATATCTAAAATGACCGCAGCAGTTGTTACCTCTGTTTTAACAAATACCAAGGATATTCATCCACCAGCCACTTATTACCAACATGAAAAGCTCATATTGTGTCTGGCACTTTAATTTCTCCTACGGCAGGAGATGAAACAGCCTAGTCTTCCCTGAATGAACATGCTATTTAAAGACCACAAAGATCAGATATGAGGAAGCGAAGTGTTTCGGGCATGCTCCATGTCTTTCCTTTGTGGTTGAAACTGATTGCTAGTTTTAAAAAGTATACTGGGGTTTGGGTTAAAATGTATAGTTCATTTTAAATAAAAGCCACATGGGTGCTGACTTCAATGGAACAGCTTCTTACTAATATTAGCAACATATGGTTATTTACATTAAAATCAGAATATGCAATTCTCCATAATTAAAGAGTATCCTACCAATGTGTAAATATATACAGCGTATGGAATATTTATAATGGCGTATGATCAGCGATGGAACTATGCAATAATACATTAGAGGCCTCCATACTTGGAGAGGTGTCTGGTGCCAGCTGGAAAAAGTGGTTCCATAAGGGATGTATTTACAGTTGCTGCCTTATACCTCTCCCATGCCCGATGGTCCTTTGTCATGTGTCTTAGGAGGACCCTACTAATGTATATGGGTCATGTTTGAGGGAGATCTCTGATCTTCCCAACCAGCCCACTGAGACTTGGGCTGCCACCTCCTGATCCTGCTGCCTCAGAATACGTCACTGAGTGCAATCAGGAATACATAAGAGCTTCCATTGAATCAATGGAAGTTTAAGTCTCAGTTTACCCTGAAGCTCATATCATAACCTGGTTGATTAGTATGTTACTAATTAAATGTAGCTATTGTTTTAAATTGGTGAACAAGGGCACCAAATGGAAGATGCACTGGTACTTAAATAGTTAAACGTAGAATAATGCAGAACTTAAATTCTGTGATTGTCGTTGGACTTTTCAGATATGTATGTGAAATAATGGATCGCATCTAACAACGCCATTTATTTTTTCCAGATTTTTGCTTATTTGCCATTTTTTAGGACAATTTGTAGTCAAGAGATTATCTACCGCTAACCATCAACATCTCAGAGGTAATGAATTATTGAACAAGTGAGAGATTTCTTTCGCCATCTAACTGGAGAGACATTTTGTGACCTTTTGAAACTTTATGGATATAATGAATTTTATGCACAGCTCTGTGACTGTCTGTAACTTTATTGAAATAAATAAAAAATGAGCGATTACGATGACCTTCAATTTTTAAGAGGCAATTGGATATAGTATTTGAGGGATTGATGAGGCTTTAGCCATTAATCTGGATTGACCAGATTAAAAAAAGATCTCCATTATAAATATATATGAAAACAGACTATTTTACCTTAAGTAATTATGCAGTAAATCCTTGTGGATTTATACCTTTGCCGTGATCATCACTGGAGGTATCGAAGACGAGCATGAATTCCCGTACTAATGCTATATGAAAGACTATGCATTTATGGCTTTAATCCTGGGTGGGACCACTGTGTGGTCACTTTGAAAAATCATCTGAAGGAGCAACCTTGTGGTCAGGCAAAGATGGTAGGTTTGTGGTTCATGCACTTGCTTTTGAAGTTAAAAATTCAGAAATTGTTATAGATATTAAGGAATATAACACGCGTGCACTACCTGCACACAACACAGATGCTATGAACTGTGTTAGTTTAAGATGATTTCGGATGAGGAGCACCTTGGCTTCACATAGGGGCAAGGGTAGCTATGTAGGTGTGGGGCTAGCCCTAGTCTTTAGTTGGTAGGAGGGATAGTCAGTGGTTAGGAGGAACATGGATGTGGACTTGTCCAAATACTGCTCCTCTGTCCAGAGAATAAAGAAACTGACCAAGAGACCAGGGAAGCCCCCTAAATAATATATAGCCAGATCTTCACTTCACAGATTAGTTCTCCGCTCAGGAGAAACTATTATAGAAATATAGGAATCTATCATATTCATATGTACCTTGGGCTCAGTACTAGTCCTGGCACAGGGCAGCACCCCCAGCTACCCCTCTTCTGTCTTCATGGCAGAGTACAAGGATATGACATCATATGCTGGCGCTTCCTGTCTTTAAGGTCTTCCACAGAATAAATGGGCCAGTTGGGAGGAGCAGAAATCTCCCTTGTAGCCGAATCACTGAGCAGCAGCACACCAGGAGGACTGCCCAAGGGGGCAATTTGCCACCTCTAGTTTTGTGGCAAGAGGACTACTGCCCCCCCTAGTCGCTCTAGGCCTAGGTCAGAATACATCACTAGTCATGCTAAAACCAGAGACATTGGGGTTACCTAAATGTATGCACTGGACACCATATAGAATAAATCTGCACTTGGTTAAAAAATTTAAATATTTAATTATTTTAAAAACAGTAAACAAATACCCCTGATAAATGCTAAAAACACAATATCACAGTCAAAACTGCTTTACAACTGAAGCAAATTCACACAAACTTTATAGAAGACTGTATAAGATAGGCACTTTTTGAGTAACGAAGAGTCTTGCATGAAGCAGCAATGGTAATATCTACAAAACGTAAAAAGATATTCATCATGACAGATAAAAGCTAAAAATGAAACTTAAAATAAGGATTATTGATATGATGGCAACACGTCTTTAATAGATGAAATCATTTCTCTCAGTCACATAAAATGTGACTTTCAGAATAGCAGAGCTCAAAAACACACATGAGAATGCAGTAATGAAGTAGCCTTGGACAGCAGATTAATGTAGCGTACTTCTTGCCCTTTCTAACTTTTACCTAAATGTTAAGTTTGCTCAGCTTAACAACATAAAGCTTTTCTACGGGTCTCTTGTGGCATTTCCAAAACTCATGTATCACTACGTTACAACCATTCACATTTCAGCGGCTCATACTGCTTTCCATTACAGATGCAAATATATCTACATCAGACTCCGAATGGGAATCAAACACATTCTCTACTGGATAACGTGTGTGTGTATATTATATATCTATATCTATATATCTATATAGATATATACACACACACACACACACACACACACATACACAGCATATATATACACACATATATATATATACATATACAGCATATAGATTGGACTATGTTGTGGTGGTGCCTTTGGTCACACAATTTATATGAACACATATGAAAAGAACTTGTGGGTCCTAAATGCATATAAGTTTTATTTATTTAGCACTTCTTACAATACATAGATTCAAGGAGTCTGACAAAACTAGAATTGAGAAAGATAACCGATACATTAGATAAAAAGGGCCCTGCTCGCAAGTTTACAATCTTGAGGGAATGGGATGAGGAGAACCATATGCAATGTTTGGGGGCAAAGATGCCACAGGCAGGATGTTTGGGGGGGATTGACAAGTTTTGGGGAAACAAAAGAGTGACATAGCAATTTGAATACTAAATAGGGACTCCTTAACAGGCATACTTGGGAAGCATAAAGGTGAAATCTATGACATTACAGTAAGGACAGATTACATGATGATATCTTTGCCTTATGCTTTACTATTGGTTTACACACAATGTTTTAATTCACAGCACAAAATGCAGACACAAGGAAGTTGAGGTAAGGTTGACACCTGTTTTGAAATTCTGTGCTTCTCTGCTAATAAGCAGCTATTCCTGTTAATCATCACTAACAGCTGGGCTATAACAACAAAAATTCACTAAACAGAGCAGCGGAGAACGAGGACTTGTCTGATCAGGCAGAACACCTGCTACCGTGTTTCCCCGATAGTAAGACACCCCCGATAGTAAGACGTATCGGGGGTTTCAGAGGGGTCGGCTAATATAAGCCGTACCCCGAAAGTAAGACATATGTCTTACTTTCGGGGAAACACGGGGGATTTGCCGGGTCCGCCACTCTAAGGGGCCGGGAAGTCCCCACCAAGGCCGGCCTTACGTGTCTGCGGCCGCACAGGATTTAAATTAAAACATCGGGGTTTTTTTTTAACTTTATTTAACATCCTCCATGTTAAATAAAGTTTTTTTAACTTTATTTAACATGGAGGATGTTAAATAAAGTTGAAAAAAACCCCCGATGTTTTTATTTAAACCCTGTGCGGCCGCAGACCCCTAAGGCCGGCCCCTTAGAGCAGGGCCGACCTTTGGGGTGTGCGACCGCACAGGGCGCCACACTCCAGGGGGTGCCAACCTGCGGCACCCGGCACCCCTCCAGAGACGGACAGTAATGTCCGCCGCTGGAGGAGCAGGCTCGCAAGGGAGCGGTATCGGAGGTCTTTAACAGACCTCCGGCTCCCTTGAGTGATTTTAAGCCGGGTTCAACCCGGCTTAAAATCACTCAAGGGAGCCGGAGGTCTGTTAAAGACCTCCGATACCGCTCCCTTGTGATCTGCGCGGCAACAGCTGTTGTGCGCCGGGGTTTCTTGTCAGATCCCGGCGCACAACACTGAAGCCGCGCCCACCGCTGTCCGTGCCCTCTGAACCAGGAAGAAGACAGAACTGAAGAAGAGGAGCGAAGAGGAGGAAAAGAAGCTGAAAGAAGAAAGGAAAGGTAGGAAAGCATTAAGTGAGAGTGGATTGGTGTATATGTGTGTGTGGATTGGTGTATATGTGTGTGTGGATTGGTGTATATGTGTGTGTGGATTGGTGTATATGTGTGTGTGGATTGGTGTATATGTGTGTGTGGATTGGTGTATATGTGTGTGGATTGGTATATGTGTGTGGATTGGTATATGTGTGTGGATTGGTGTATATGTGTGTGGATTAGTGTATATGTGTGTGGATTTGTGTATACGTGTGTGGATTTGTGTATACGTGTGTGGATTTGTGTATATGTGTGTGGATTGGTATACGTGTGGATTGGTAGGTGTGTTGATTGGTGTATATGTGTGTGTGGATTGGTGTATATGTGTGTGGATTGGTGTATATGTGTGTGTGGATTGGTGTATATGTGTGTGTGGATTGGTGTATATGTGTGAGGATTGGTGTATATGTGTGTGGATTGGTATATGTGTGTGGATTAGTGTATATGTGTGTGGATTTGTGTATACGTGTGGATTGGTGTATATGTGTGTGGATTGGTATACGTGTGGATTGGTAGGTGTGTTGATTGGTAAGTGTGTGAGAGTGATGGGTGTTATGCTGTACCATTTCCAATGTCTTTTTCATGATCTAATTATGCTCTAAAAGTACATCATAACTCCCATCACTCTCAATTTTTTCCCAATATAAGACATACCCCGAAAGTAAGACATAGTGGGGCTTTTAGGGATAAAAAGAAAGTAAGACACTGTCTTACTTTTGGGGAAACACGGTATATGATTCTTCTGCGCAATATGGTGACCAGGTTTCCTTCCCAAATTTACAGATGCCTTCTTATATATATAGTGTAGCAGTGGTGCATGCTGTCAATTTTCAGCCCTGAGGCAAGCCAGATCCAGTAGCCCAGTAGTATAGTGGCCCACAACCACACATGCCTGTTATCAAGCTGCAGCCAAGGCACGCTAACTCTTACTTAAGGTGTATTTGATCAATTCGCAAACAGAAATATCAGAAAGTGGCCCACTTTCCTCGTAACAGATTATCTGCCATAAAAATCTATATGAAATCTATAGTTTTATTTACTTCTCAGTATTCTTAGGTATAAAAACTGCAAAAAAAGAAAGAAAACCATTAAAACTGGGGCTGCTTTACTTCTTTTTCTATTATGTTTAAAATTAAACCTTCACTTAAATTATTCACTTTAAATGACAAGTATTATTATTATTATTTATTTTTTTTTAGAACTAAACACTAGAAACCTATAAAATAAGCATTTAATGTACACTGGATTACTGAACAGCAGAAGTCTGCACCCCCGGGATCCTCCATTCGCACATATTCTCTCCCAGACAGCACTCCGGTGTATGACAAGACAGCACTCCGGTGTATGACAAGTCAAGGTCACTATGGCCGGCCAACAGATTGAAGGAAAAAGCAGTAGAGTCAAACCTCTGGGAGTAATTATCATTCATTCCCTTAGGGGTAGGTGGGGGTGCGTGAAAGGGGCTATTAATAATATTAATAGTTTACGGTTTAGGTTTATACGTGGGAATGTTAGAACGTAGCCAATTGTCATGGATTTGTTTTCATCGCCTTTCGGAGCGGCCTGGAAAGACCTTTTAAAAAAATCAATGCAGCAGGGCTGGACTGGGGTAAAAATGGGCTCTGGCTACACTCTTACACTGTTGCAATGCATGGCCATGTAAATGGAACCAATGGCTGCTGCACGCTAAAGGACAGGTCTACCTCACAAGCGGCAATCAAGGTATGAAGAAGGCACAATCGGGCAATGGGCCACTAGGCATTTGCCCGGTCTATCCAGTCTGAGTCTGCATCACATCCTCTCGAAGCATGGGGAAGAGATTGCCACAGGTTTTATACCAAAGCCATACACCAGCATTCTGTCCAACGGCAGAGCGCAAGCCGGTCATTGACTTCATAGAAAGACATGCAAGACACCCTCTAGACGTCACAATTTGGAGCATCAATAATAAAAGTGTGCTCTGTATCCTGTGAAAGCACACAAAGTATTTTTACTAAACATAATTAGGTATTATAACACAGATACAACATATGAGCTTTGGGTTAAATTTCTTTTTTTCCTTGTGGGTTAAATTTCTTTTTTTTCCTGGCTAAGCAGAGGCAAGCGGTTTCACTTCTTGGCCAAAAGAAATCAAAATCGAAACCTCTTATTTTATACAGTTTGGCTGCACAATGCAAAACATGTGACTGTGACGGACATTGTAAAGCAACCTGGCCAAAGACATTTTATTTTTAAGCGCACCGGAGGCAACAAACTAATCGAAGGTTTTTGCTAAATCAAATACAGTATGGTATTTTATATTTTTATAAATTATATCCCCCACTAATCACCACCAACACAGAACCATTCAATTTCACCGTTCAAAAACCCAATTTTAATTTTTTTTTACAAATATTTAGTGCAGCATGTATTCGTTTAAACTTTGCATCAGAGTCTTTGGTCAAAATCTATAACTATACAGAAAAAGATGGAAAGCTTAATAAAATAAGCCTTTAGGACCTCAGACATATCCTCTCCATATGTAAACTGAAGAAGAGACCTCTGAGGCCCCTAAAGTGTCTATCTGAATTAGAGACCTCTGACATACCGTAAGCTTCATTGTGAAGGAGAAACCTCCGAACGCTTATATAAAACTTTAAATCCTTTTCTATGTTGAACCAATAAAAGGCATCGAATTTCAAATTCACGGTGGGTTTGTGTACAGATCCGGTTTACACCTCCGCTAATGATTTTGTTGTCTGATCAAAGCCTAAGCAAAATATAAGCCACGGCTATGTAGGCGAGGAGCTTCCATTAGCTGAGGTCATCATTCAGAGGCATTGATCCAACTTCCAGAAGTGCAGAGGAGTAGAAAGAAAGAAAGAAAAACGTTTCCATCCTAATGTTTCCCAGATGGACAAAGTTGATTTAAAAGTGGATATCTTTAAATGAAAAAAAAAAAGAAATAAGGATTATCTGCCACATGGTGACATCAAACAATGAGATGTGAGGAATGGGGGTAGTGATTATCTTTGACGATGGAGAGCTACCGTGCTATGAATGCCCCCTAATGTGTAGCCTAGGGTCATTCTATTCAATATTATTCAAAGTTAAAAAAAACATATTAATTGAGAACCCCTGTACATCCCGTAGGGCTATATTGTTGTTATGACATCATGTTATTTTATTTATTATGCTCTTAACACTGTTCTTGCTGGACATTTCTATAAGAGTATGTTTTCAGGAGACATTTTATTATTTACTGCCTGTGACACTTACACCTCCCAATGGGCCTATCCACCCGTTTTGCCCCTTTTGCTGGTTTGTTAATGCAATTCTTAGGAAAAGAGCTTCTATAAAAATAAAAAAGACTCATTTTGTCAGCTTTGATGTGTTGGAAGCCTTTAGCGACAACCGATGAGTACCGTTTAGCGAATAATGCACGACTAGCTCCCTGCTCTCTACATAAGCAGAAGAGGGAGCGATACATGTAGTCTACTCTGGGGACTTCCTAGGCATGCTTATCAGCGCCTGCTTTTTAGTCTTCTCTGATATGAATAAGGAAATATCGCACATGTTGCGATGTTAAATTCAGCAGAGTAGGAGAATAAGTTGCGACATTTTTATAAATATCCACTTAAAGAAAATGTTGTAGGTTGAGCCTTTTGTATTATTTTAACTCTAAAAATATACCTTGAGCGCTGATGCATTTTATTGTTTTCGATAATAATCATTTTTTTATTTTTTTTTTAAGGCTAAGTGTAAGAGATTTACAGAAATGTCTTGCTCTAACTATAAGTGAGCATGGTTCTTCCTTTCCCTTATTTTCTATGTTCTCTCTTTTGTCAGGTTTAGGGGTTCCCCGTTGGGTTGCAGGTGGAACGGGGTCTCCGGTAGATATGACCCAAGTTTTAACGCAGTTGCTTACGTGTTTTGGGGAGCTGTTGGATAAGTGTAGGTGGCAGGTTGGAGGCTTTCCCCAGCAGGTGTTTGGGGCAATATGGTGTATATGAGTTGTCGAGGGCTGCCCCCCAGGGGTGAGTGGCGTGTCATGGTATGAAGCTGCAAAGTGAAAGCACCATGGAAAATTTTATCCATAACTGACTTTAATAAATGTTTAAACTTTGATTTATTGTGTGGTTTCTTATTTGGGTGGGGAGAAAGGGAGGCTGACCTAGGCTCTAACTCAGTCAAACAACGGAGGCTGCCTACATCTACAGAAGAACTGGTAAGTTCTCTGACAGGTTTAGAACAACCTGCCTGCAAACTATTAACATGTCTTTTTTTTTCTTCTTCAAAGCATTCTTACTTTACCACATTTTTTTTCACACCTTTTGCACAGTACTGCCTGTGTGTGTATATGTGTGTATATATATATATATATATATATATATATATATATATATATATATATATATATATATATATACACACACACACACACACACACACACACACACACACATACACACACGCTATGTTCCTAGGCAAAAGGCAGCGTTTGGATCCTGAATAGGGACTGTCCCCCACCCCAGTAGGGAAACATTGTAGTAAGAATCTTTTTTGGCAAGACAAAACTAGCAGGTTCCTTTATAATTCATAAAGTTTTCTTTGAGGGCAATGTCCAGCCTGAACTAACATTGTTTTAATCAAATGGGGGAAATAATGCTCCGTTAGCATTATAATAGAAATCTTGCCTGTGTGTGGGCCCGGGTGGCTGCATCCTGCAAACAGAGCTCCATCCCCATCCAATAAATCTCTCAAAACAGTCAACTGTACTTTGTTTCATCCAACCAACTGCAGAGATAAAAGATTGCTTTCTTCTTTGGGAGATAAGTGCTAAGCAATCCGTGGTTACAATGGTGAAATTAGCTGCTGGGAATAAACTAAACCTTTATTTAATTCTTGTCACACGTGTTTATGTTCATAATAGGGATACTCCAGCCTTCTTATGCATGTCATTGCAGAGTGGCCCCTTTATGCGTTTGTTTGGTCTCGCTTGTAACTGCATAGAAGATTCTGCAAAATCCCTCTTATGAGTTGGTGTTTTTTTCCAAGCCCCCACACGCGCCTAGACTTGAGGGAGATGCATTCTGCCCAAAACATATCATGCTGTCTGTGCTCACTGCCAGTCAGCTCCAACACGGGCTTGGTGTGGGTTCTGTTGCATGTGGAGAAACCGTTCCCCCACATTTCAATGGGAGAACTTTCCTGCCACCGATTGGCTTATGTAAACATCCAATCAGTGGCTCAAAAACACGACTATGGAGAGAGCATTTCATTGTATCTCTAAAGTTGCAAAATTCTCCTAAGAAAGTGATTTTTTCCCGCTGGCAGATTTAATGAATGCATATTAACCCCTTAAGGACAACGGGCGGTCCCTAAACTCATTGAAAACAATGCATTTTGAGCCCGTACATGTACGGGCTTTGTCATTAAGGGGTTAAAATACTTACAAAGTACCTTGTTATGCATTCTTTGTTGGTGAGGCTATACAGAGCATATGAAACATTTATATCTGTCTTTCTATTAAGAACCAGAGCGCAGAACACATGTACATGTCTACATCAGATAAGGGTGTATCTTAGTGTGATCTGTTTTCCGGTCTTGTGTCTGTACTCTCGTCTATTATTAATTACATTATGATTGGGTTCAATTACACTCATTGCCTTTGTTTATACAATACAAATTATTGTAGAATTTTGTTTTAATAATTAAACTTTAGGTAACTAGCTAATGAAGTCAAAAGTTTTATCAAATTATTTTTTAAGGGGGTGAGTAACAAAAATAATGGGTAGTCTAGATGGGCTGGATTTATTGCAGTATCTGCTGTCAAATTGTATGTTTCTATCTTATTGTAGCAGGGTCCTTTTTACCTTATGTATAGGGTTGGCTTGGTCGGTTAATTCTCGTCTTGTCAGACCCATTGTATTAAGCGCTGCGTAAATTGTTGGCGCTATATAAATAAAATATAATAATAATAAAAACTTATGCTACACATGTTACGATTCTTAAATGGGGAGCTACCATTTGGAAAGAATAGAGGATAATACAAAAAATAACTACATAAAATAAACGAACATATTAAAATCCTGCCAGTAGCCATTTACTGTATCCCCTAGAGCTGTTAAGATAATATAAACAGCATATTTTACAGATGACCCCCAAGAAACTTCAATAAAGCGTAAGATTAAAGAAAAACACAAATGTAAACATTATAGGGAATTTCCGATATTTAATAATTTTAAAAGATGACCTTGAAGCAGGACAGAAGCCCGTTTGATGAGTCACAGAGCCTCCGTGTGACTCATATAAACCCGGCTGTTTATCCACTGTACTTAGAAATGTTTATCAGAAACAATGAGGGATGACGTATTCTCGGAGGAATATCCCGCAGGAAACAGGAGCACCTGGGTTTGTTCTGAGCTTTCTAGCCTGATGAGAAACACAAATCCCATGAAAATATAAACCACGCACCATTATGCTAAATTAAAACTTCAGGTGGTGGCCAAGACATAACTCTACAGCTGTTTGTGAGCTGCTAGTGTCCAAAACTTCATCTTCTCCTGGAAGAGATGCTGAGCACTGAAGACAGACCTTCACCACTTCTTCCCATTTGGAGTAAAAACTCTCCAGTTTATCACTCAAGACAACTAGACAGATAATAAAGTTGGTGGTAATGATGAAACATCACTTGGATGACAACAGTTGGTAGTAATGACTGCAGCATTGCCCTCGCTCATTTATTTCAGCGGCAGAATGAATGGTTTACCAGAACATAACAAAATACAAATCGGCATTGGAATGTACAATACACGTACAACATAAGCTTTACTTACACGGAAAAGCATCTTCATACAGAGGATCTATGTTATGAAGCAGTTCAACTCTGGGGGACGGGCTTCCTTCACTAGAACAGAATAAAGAAATGGAAAACATTACACTATATCTAACATCTTATAATTGCACATTCTATTTAAAAACTTCCTCTGTTGAGGAAATAACTAATTTGACAGTTCAACATTTGACATTTTTCATTCAACAAAAACAGGACATAGAAGATAGTCTAAAGCCTTAGCAGACATTGCAGGGCCATAGTAATTCAGTGTAAAGATAATTGGAGACTCACACCCTTTTGTCAATGAGCTGAAAGAAAAAACTATTCACACAGAACAAGGGTTGGACACAGCTTCCAAAACAAAAACAAGGAATCAAATAAATTTTGTTTTATAAGAAAAAATATTGCGACAGGCCTCCCTTTTCCTTGGGATTTTTGTCAAGGATCTCGGTTGTTACCACAGTCTTCTAGGGTAAATGAAGCCCAGGATACATCCAGCTCAGTATCAATGTTTATTTTACAGGAAGAAACAGCAGCAGTTATAAGCAGCACAGGATTACAGTCTTTGCTTGAGCACTGACTTAGTATAAAAGAGCTCCAAACATTCACCTTCCAACAAGTCACAAGTTTCCATCAAATGGCTTTTCAGAGAGAAACCACACTCCTCAGTTCCTCAGCTCTCCCAGCTGGAATAACAATGGCCTCTTCCTGAATCAGGCTCAGTTCCTTTTACCCTCTGCCTGCTAATTAATCAACCACAGGTGAGCTGCTACTTAGTCCACACCTGTGGAGCTCCTGTCCAGAATGCAGATTCTGGACAGCAATTAGTGCTGTTGGAGCACTGGCCCACCCTGCTCTTCCAGATGCTCCGCCCCAGGGACCCTTACCATGTTTTGCAAACTGCCAGTAATGCAGTTTGTAGTCAAACAACATCTTTCCCTGGGACTTCAATTTTACACATAAGGACAGACAAAGTTAGCCAGAGTAGGGCGTATATACCGCCCATCCACTATTGTACCGGCCTTTCTGTCACATATCCTCCCCCCCAGCTCATTCCTACAGGGGTGAGCGACCATGGATATCAAGGAGTGTACCCTGGAGAGCCCGTCCGCATTTCCTTGTTTAAGACCTGCTCTGTGTTCCACAGTAAAATTGAAGGGTTGTAAACTGAGGAACCACCTGGTTACCCTTGCATTTGTTTCTTTATTTTGAGACATCCATGTTAGAGGAGCATGGTCGGTAATTAATCTAAATTTCCTCCCCAGAAGATAGTACCTAAGAGCCTCTAAAGCCCACTTAATCGCCAGACACTCCTTCTCTACTATGGAGTAATGCTTTTCTTGTGGGTTTAGTTTTCTGCTCAAATAAAAAACAGGATGTTCTTCACCTTGGTACTCTTGGGAAAGGACAGCCCCCAAGCCAACATCAGAAGCATCAGTTTGTACCATAAATTCTCTAGAAAAGTCTGGAGTTACCAAGACCGGCTGAGCACAGAGAGCTCCTTTTAAAGTATGAAAAGCTTGATCAGCTTCTGGAGACCACTTAACAGAAACCGGGGATCTTGCTTTTGTAAGGTCAGTTAAAGGGGCTGCAATAGTAGCAAAATCACGAATGAACCTTCTATAATAACTAGTTAACCCTAAAAATGCCCTCACTTGCTTTTTTGTGAGTGGTCGAGGCCAGTTTTGTATAGATTCCAATTTTGCCAACTGAGGCTTAACCAACCCTCTCCCTATCGAATAGCCCAAGTACTTTGCCTCTTCAAGGCCAATAGTGCACTTGGCAGGATTGGCAGTTAAGCCAGCAGAGCGAATAGAATTAAGTACAGCTTGAACTTTAGGGAGATGAGATTCCCAGTCTGTACTATGGATAACAACATCATCGAGGTATGCTGCAGCATAACGGACGTGAGGCCTTAGAATCTTATCCATCATCCTCTGAAAAGTGGCAGGGGCCCCATGTAACCCAAATGGTAATACAGTATATTGAAAAAGACCATTTGGTGTTGAAAAAGCAGTTTTTTCCTTTGCCTGTTCAGTGAGTGGGACCTGCCAGTATCCTTTTGTTAAATCTAGGGTCGTCAGGTAACGAGCCTTCCCCAGCCTTTCTATCAATTCATCAACGCGAGGCATCGGATATGTGTCAAATTTTGAAATGCAATTTAACTTACGATAATCATTACAAAATCTTATAGTGCCGTCAGGTTTTGGAACCAGCACAATAGGACTGTTCCATTCACTATGGGATTCTTCAATTACCCCCAGCTTTAACATTTTTTCCACCTCCAAGGTTATAGCTTTCCTCCGAGCTTCGGGAATTCTGTATGGTTTTAAGTTTACCTTTTTCCCGGGTTCTGTTATTACATTATGTTTGATGATACTAGTCCTTCCTGGGACTGCAGAGAAAATGTCCTTGTTTCTCCTGACAAAATCTCTGACTTCTTGTTTCTGATGCCCTGAGAGTGTTTCTGGAATATTTACCTCAGGATCAGGGATGGGAGGCTCTGGGGGCTTCAAAGCGGTTAAGACTTCCCTATCTTTCCAAGGTTTTAACAAATTGATATGATAGAGCTGCTCAGGTTTTCTCCTACCTGGCTGCCTTACTTTATAGTTAACCTCTCCCACCTTTTCAATGATCTCATAGGGGCCATGCCAAGTTGCAAGAAACTTATTCTCCACTGTAGGAACCAACACTAGTACTCTGTCCCCAGGTTGGAATACCCTGATCCTAGAATTACGATTATAGCAATTTTTCTGTGCTTCCTGAGCTTTCTGCATATGTTCTCTGACTACAGGCATGACGGCTGCCATTCGGTCCTGCATCTGTGCTATATGCTCAATCACACTTCGGTAAGGTGTGGTTTCCTGCTCCCATGTCTCTTTAGCTATGTCTAACAATCCACGAGGATGTCTCCCATATAATAACTCAAAGGGTGAGAAGCCAGTGGAGGATTGGGGAACTTCCCTAATGGAGAACATTAGGTATGGTAACAAAAAGTCCCAATTTTTGCCATCAGTGTCTACCACTTTCCGTAACATACTTTTTAGAGTTTTATTAAACCTCTCGACTAAACCGTCAGTCTGGGGATGGTAAACTGAGGTCCTAATATGCTTCACTTGAAGGAATTTGCACAACTCTTTCATGACTTTGGACATAAACGGGGTTCCTTGATCCGTTAGTATCTCTTTAGGAATACCCACTCTACTAAACATTAACATGAGCTCTTTTGCTATATACTTTGCAGACATATTACGTAGGGGAACTGCTTCCGGATAACGAGTTGCATAGTCCATAACAACCAAAATATATTGGTGTCCCCTAGCTGATTTTACCAATGGCCCCACTAAGTCCATAGCAATCCTTTCAAAGGGTATGTCGATTATAGGTAGAGGTATCAGTGGGCTACGAAAAGCCTTGAAAGGGGCTCTGAGTTGGCACTCAGGACAAGAGGAACAATAGTTTGTTACTGCAGCAAATACCCCAGGCCAGTAAAATCGTCTAAGAATTCTCTCTCGTGTTTTTTCTACTCCCAGGTGTCCACCCAAAATGTGGCTATGTCCAAGACTAAGTACGATTTTTCGGAAAGCCTGGGGAACCAATAACTGTTTAGTGGTATCTACACCCTTTCTTTCTACTCTATATATCAGATCATTGATTACTTCAAAGTAGGGATTGGGCAATCTGTTTTCTGGCTGATTAACAACTCCATTTGTGACTTGAATATTATTTCTAGCAGCAACTAATGTAGGATCTTCCCATTGAGCACATTTAAAATTACCCGGACTGACCCCTAACTCTGGGAAATCATCCTCCTTCTCTGTGCTAGTACCAGCCTCCTCTCTGTTTCCAACAGTATTATCCCCTACTAACACAGGTAAAGGGTGGAAAGCTTTACATTTATTTTGTCTCATGTCATCCAGAGCGTCTTCCAAATCAACATCAGAAAAGGGAAACACAGACCCTTCACCAGTTTGACTGCTTCCTAATGAGGTATGGCCTGAGTTTTCTGTGGATCCCCACAGCTGGAGAAAGTTGGGGAAGTCTCGTCCAATCACCACATCATGTGCTAAACTGGGCATTACACCTACTCTATATTTTATATTACCATACTCAGTTTCAATTTGTACCTCAGCAGTGGGATATTCTCGCTTGTCACCGTGTACACAGATAATTCCCATTTTATGTACATGATCTGTTTCTACCTCAGGTATTATCGACTCGGCTACTAAAGTCACCATGCTCCCTGAATCTAGCAGTGCTCTAGACATTTTCCCATTTACATTCACATAACACCAATGAGAATTATCATTATTAGCAGAACCAACACATTGATAAAGAGAACATGGATTTTCCCCCATATTGCATTCCATACGTTCGTCGTTGAGTGGGCAGTCCTTGGCTGTATGACCAACCTCGTTACATTTATAACATTTGATAACATAGTCATATCCCCAATTAGTTCTTTTCCCAGGTTTGTTATGTCTGAATGCGGCTCTGACTCCTGGAATAGCGTCTCTGGTGTCTTGTGCATATACCTGCCGTTCTTCAGTACCCCTTAAATCATGAACAGT
The DNA here is from genome assembly GCF_027358695.1 of Spea bombifrons. Taxonomy (NCBI): domain Eukaryota; kingdom Metazoa; phylum Chordata; class Amphibia; order Anura; family Pelobatidae; genus Spea; species Spea bombifrons. Next base: position 145,070,842 of record NC_071087.1, read on the forward strand.
CTTACCAGCTTTCCCAGGATCTTGGATCTTCTGATTGCGGGATTGCTCAGTTGAAACAGGACGTGCAAGTTCTCCTGCAGCTACATACCTCTCCACCAAAGCAATTAATTGGTCTGCTGTCTGAGGGTCACTTTGACTAACCCATCTACGCAGAGTGGGAGGCAAGCCCCGCAAAAAACGGTCCATTACTAAGAGTTCCACAATGTGACTAGCTGAGTTGACCTCCGGCTGTAACCACTTCCTGGCCAGATGTATTAGGTCAAACATTTGGGATCTTGCAGCTTTGTCAGAGGAATATGACCATGAATGGAACCTTTGTGCACGTACTGCTGAGGTTACTCCAAGCCTTGCCAGGATTTCATCCTTCAACTTGCTGTAGTCACTGGCCTGTGCTGGCTCCAAGTCATAGTAGGCCTTCTGGGGTTCTCCACTCAGGAACGGTGCCAGTATGCTTGCCCACTCAGCTGCCGGCCATCCTTCTCTCGCTGCTGTGCGTTCAAAAGCCAGAAGATATGCCTCAGTGTCATCTACTGCAGTCATCTTTTGAAGATAGTGACTTGCCCGAATCACCTTGGGTCCTTGATAGGTCCCTTCAGAGTCCCAGTTCAGTTTTTCAGACAAAGCGTGAATCTCCTGCTGTAGCGCATGGGTAGCGGTTTGCTGTTCCTCACGGGTCACTCTGAATGCCTCCGCTTGTGTCATAACAATCTGCTGTACCAAGGTCTCAGTGCTTTCCTTCTGTGTTTTGGCCATTATCATAGCATTCTCTGCTTGAGCCAGCACCAGCTGCTGTAGGGCTGCACTATTTTCTGCAGCTCTCCTATTAGCTTCCTGCTGTGCAGAAGTAGACTGGATCAGTGCCTTAATAACTTCCTCCATGGTGAGCTGTAAATGGCTTCTACCCACAGACTTACGTGGATGCCCGCAATCTCCACCATATGCGACAGGCCTCCCTTTTCCTTGGGATTTTTGTCAAGGATCTCGGTTGTTACCACAGTCTTCTAGGGTAAATGAAGCCCAGGATACATCCAGCTCAGTATCAATGTTTATTTTACAGGAAGACACAGCAGCAGTTATAAGCAGCACAGGATTACAGTCTTTGCTTGAGCACTGACTTAGTATAAAAGAGCTCCAAACATTCACCTTCCAACAAGTCACAAGTTTCCATCAAATGGCTTTTCAGAGAGAAACCACACTCCTCAGTTCCTCAGCTCTCCCAGCTGGAATAACAATGGCCTCTTCCTGAATCAGGCTCAGTTCCTTTTACCCTCTGCCTGCTAATTAATCAACCACAGGTGAGCTGCTACTTAGTCCACACCTGTGGAGCTCCTGTCCAGAATGCAGATTCTGGACAGCAATTAGTGCTGTTGGAGCACTGGCCCACCCTGCTCTTCCAGATGCTCCGCCCCAGGGACCCTTACCATGTTTTGCAAACTGCCAGTAATGCAGTTTGTAGTCAAACAACATCTTTCCCTGGGACTTCAATTTTACACATAAGGACAGACAAAGTTAGCCAGAGTAGGGCGTATATACCGCCCATCCACTATTGTACCGGCCTTTCTGTCACAATATATATATTTACTCCAGCTTGCAATTTAGATACTTCATTTTATTTTTAAAGTGTGCATAAACATTTTGAGGTTGGGCAATGCTTTTCCCCTTAACTACATGATAATCATTCTACATGTTAACTTAAGAGTTTGATCGTGTGGCTGTCACGATCAGGCCACAGCTGCATTTTTTATATTGGCAGGGCTTTATTAATGAATCGATCGATTCATTGGACTCATGCCAAGGAATCAGACATTTCAGCCAAAAGCAATTGGGTCCTCACGATCATCCTTCTAGATGTACCCAAAGGACAAGGAGGAAGGGTTGTAGCTGGTTCCGCTGTTGCTCCCCATAATAAGATTTGACACACACAGTTCTCGTGGTCCTTGGCACCATGTATGAATTAATGTTGCAGTCTTTCACTTTCTCAAATTCTACATTTTACAGTTGACACAGGTGGCACTTTACAAGACGTTTTTTCCGGGCACATCAATGGAGAAAGAAGTGTTTCCAGGCCTCTTCTATGTCCATTAATCTGGCCTCTTGTGAACTTACCCAAAAAAGGATGAGGACAGCATCTCCCCCAAGCAGGGAAGCCAGTGTCCCCTGAAGCTTCACCTTTTTGTGGACATACACCAGGAAGGCACAAACGTAGAGTTAAACGCGAAGCTGTCTGAGCATGGATGTGTATGTATGTGCATGAGTATGGATGTGTAAGTGTGTATGTGAGTTACTGGGGAGGCCAGATGGAGGAGATGTTAAGTAAAGGTTTTGGGAGGTCAGGTTTAAGAAAAAGCGGACCATGAAAGAAAACAAAAGAACAAGAAGGGGCAAGAGAACAAGCGGAGCTGTGGGAAAGGTGACAGGGGCGCAGAAACAGTTGGCAGAGAAGGTAGAAAGACATTGTGAAACAGCATAAGTGAGAGAGTATAATGCGTTTGTGAATGAAAGCGTGAGAGCATGAATGAGAGTTTGAGAGAGGAGAGGGTGAACTTGTTTATCATGATATAGCAATGCGTGTGGTCGGGGTTGTGGTGGGTCGGTAGCACGTCTTGGGCCGCCCCTGCTAGCATGACTATCTTTCCACGTTACATTATTCCCTCCTTTTAGTAGATTCTGAATGGCTTTGGTAGCCTTAGGTGGGATGTGACAGAATGAAAACAGCTTCAACAAGAAAATTATTTATGTACACAGGCCACATATCCTGACTTCACAGAGGTAATAACAGTCCCTTACTTATATACCATATATTTCCAAACCAATTACACCAATTGAAAAACAAAAGCTAAAATTAATCAATGATCCTAAGTGACTCTTTAGTAAACATGGGCGCCGGCCAACCCTTCGTGTTTGTCTTTGTGGGGGAAAAAATCTTCGTATTCCATGAATATTCGCCAGTTCCTGTGTTGGTGCCGCAACTTGGCCTGGGGAGACCAACCCCGCTCCAGGAGTTAAAGGTCCGTTCGAGCGACCAATAGAATCGCTTGTACGGACCTTTAACTCATGAAACTCCGCCTGGGGAGACCTTTAACTCCCTGCTCCAGGAGTTAAAGGTCTGCATGAGCGACCATGACTAACTATCTCCTCGCCGCTAAAACAAAAGGTCACCTCTCAATAATTATACTTTTGGACCTCTCTGACCAGGCCCTTTTTCCACAGATTCTCAATAAAATGTATTAGCTTTCACAATATTTAGCGTTTACTGCTATTTTCAGATCTTTTTTTATTGTTTTGTTGCTGATGTTTTTGCCAAATTCAATGTACAATTTATATTTTACATAATATTTATTTAAAACAAATATCTATGTTAAGACATCATCAATTACAATGCAAAATTTTCCATGATACCAGCTGTTTGTCATTTCTGCAGTATCATAATGAAAGGCTTTTACATGTTTGTTCTGTTTAAAGATTTAAGACGCTCAACACTTTGGGGATAATCTTAGACAATGACTTGTTTGGAGGAAAAATAACAATTAGTAAGACATTGATGAAAAATACCTTATTGGGAAATGTTAACCTATTCTTAATAAAGATCCAAAACGGGGCCGGGAAATGAAACATCCTTTAACATTAAACAATAAAATGTGGGAATTTAAGTAACTTCCCAAAGCTAGAGATTGCTTACAAGTAACTATGAAACGGCTGACATTGGAACTCGCAAACCTTGCTTAGTAAGTTTGGCAATGGGGTAAACAGAAGACCCAATGCATGAGTCGGTTCGTCTCTGGATCTTCTACAAACATGTTCTAGTTTTTATTAAAGTCAGAGTAGAACAAACTTAACACTTAAACACACATGGACAGGTAACCTTCTTCCTTGGAGGAAATCAGCAGCTTTCACTTTCTCTTGGGCCAATATAGCTACATTCATTTTTCTTGTCAATCTGTCTGTATTTGATTAGTTACGAGCTGTTTTCAGTTTAATAATAAAAGGTATGAGCCTAGTATATCAAGTTAAAATATTTTAAAAGTACACCATTGACTGTTCTTTACAGATGTATGTGACTCTGGAGCATTTTACCCTATATTCCTTTGGGCGTCTTTCATTATATCACTGGCTGATAATTTAGCATTAGATTTAAATGGCAAATAATGTCAGAGGTTTCTTGGAGATAACACCCACTTCTGCCTTTTCATTTTTTTATGATTATTCATGTTTTAATTGTAGCCAGTATTTCTACGTTGATAGATAAATGAAATAGGCATAGAGGCAAGTCAAGTTAATAAAGGGAATTTAAACATGCATGGGATGGTTATGTTAAATCTAAGACAGGACAAAGGGCTGAGTAGGGTTTGAGTCTTTGAAGCAGGAAAAAACAAGCAGGCATGTTTGAAATTAAATAGTTTATTTTCATTTTTGAGTTAAAAAGTTTGGATGAAGTGTCAATCTATTTTTAGGTTTAATTTGAGTTGTTACATATGTACATAAAAATAGTATTGTTTTGTATTACTGTTATAATGGAATTTAGGGCTTTTAAAATGAAGTTTGTTTTCGTAACAGATAATTGTCAATTTATTTGCTTTATGCCTCTTTCTATCATTTGGTAATGTTAAAAAAGTAGATTCTGAGTCATATACAAAAAAATGAAAAAGGAAGAAAAACTAAACTTGCACTGGATAGGAATATATATCTCCAATGTGTGAACTAGGAGGATCTAGAGGAATTGTACGCAGGTCATTAGCACACAATCTATCAGCGGGTCACACAGAGGATGTAGGTTAAGGGCTTGTCCCAAACTTGCGTCTGTTGGAGGTCTTAACTATTTGGCAGTGCCATATCTACAGGCGTGGCAATGGTCACAAACATTGTAAAAAACACTCAATGTTACAGGTGGTATTGATCAGTGACAATTGATGCTATAAACCAATGAAATAATAATAATAAATTTACCTGATAGTTTTCCATACATCAAAGCCATCTAATGGCTTGGTACTATTGGTAGAGCCTCCAGCAAGATGCACCAAGGTAGGGAGCCAGTCTGAAATATGGATGAGTTCTTGACTAGTGATCCCCTTCTGTTTTAACAAAGGACTTGTAACAAAGCCCACTCCTCGTATACCTCCTTCCCAAAGAGTCCACTTTCTTCCTCTTAAAGGCCAATTATTTCCTCCCGCCAATGTCTGTCCGCCATTATCTGCCAAACATCAAGATTTTGTAAGTTCCACTGTAGCCCAAAATGTCTTATAATATGTGAAGACTCACAACATTGCAGTAAATATGTGTTTGTATTTACATACTGCCGACAGGTGGTAAAGATTAAAATAATGTATAACATTGGGAGGTCACTTTTAGGTTAGTAGCGCCCAAAGATAAAACACACACACTGTCACGCAAGCTTGCTCTGGCAACATAAATATGCATACACTATCTGCCTCTTGTCCCTCACATCACAAATCCTAGGCTCACCCTTGACACAAAACATGCTTTTTTTTTTTTTTTATTATTATTTTTTATTTCAAACAAATAAAAGAAACAATTCACAATATTCACAGAAATACATCCTAACCCCCCCCCAAGTCTGCTAGGAAGAGAAAATAAATAAATAAATAAAAAAAATAAAGAAAATTTATTACCATGAACCCCATGTGAGTTGGAACTCCTTTTTTTCTTTTTTGATTCAGCACTTCTATAATGTTCATATTTTTTAATTTGTTCAATCATATTTAACCACTGGGTCAATGCGGGTACTCCATTATCAAACCATTTCCTAAGAATCAATAGTCTCCCTAAGAAGAAGATTTTCCTAAACAATTTGTTTAGCCTGCCAAATTCTTCCACGTCACCTAAGATCAAAGCCTTTGGATCCATTTCAAGATTACAACTAAATTTACTTTTCACAAACAAAAATATATCATCCCAAATTTTTTTAATCTTATTACATTCCCACCATAAGTGAATTAAACCCGCATTAAGGACCCCACATCTGGGGCAATCTGACTTATCCCTGCATTTAATCTTCCATAACTGGTGCGGAGAATAATATAAACGATAAATAATTTTAAGTTGTGTAAATTGATATTGTTTATTAACGGTGCAACAACCTGTGTTCTTAAGAATACGGCCTCATCAATAGCACCAATCTCTTCCTCCCATTTCCTTTTAATCTTGCCTCTGAAGCCTATATCCATTTCTCTTAAAAGTGTTTTATAAATAATGTTAAGTGTCTTCTTCCCAATAGATCTTCTCTGCAAAAACTCAAAAAGCTCATGTGTCTCAACCTCAAAAATCTTCTTATTTTCCGTGCAACTATATGCGTGAACTAATTGGTTATACCAAAATTTGTGTCCATTTTGCAACTCGTATTCAAATTTGAGCTCCTCAAAATCCTTAATATACCCAGCAGAGAACAACTGTCCAACAAAACTAATCCCTTTATTAATCCAAAAATCACTCCCTAACCCCTTGTGAAACTCCATAAATTTTGAGTTGTACCATATTTGTGTTTGGGGTAAACTACCCTCGATTTTACACATACATTCCTGCCACACTTTTCTATATAACTTCACCAAAGAGGTATTATCCAATTTCTTTTCCAGCTGTAAACCTGCTTCTAGCATTTCTGTGGGGTTAGAATTTCCAGTTGTTTCTAAGAAAAACTGAATTAATCCCCCATATCCATTTAATTTCAAATTCTGGATCTTCTTTGCCAGGAAATATAATTTGAAGTGGGGTAATGCCCAACCCCCCTCACCCTCCAGTGAGGTGAGCTTGGCATATTTCATGCGTACTCTGCCTCTTCCCCACAATAATTTACTCAGTACAGCTTCTAGACCTTTAAACCATTTATCCGGGATCCACACTGGTGAGGCAGACAAAACAAACAAAACCTGCGGGAGAACAATCATCTTCACCAGACTCACCCTATCTGCCAATGACAACGGGAGTTTTGTCCAGATCCCCACCTTTTTTTGTATCTTAATACTAGGGCTGCAACTAACGATTATTTTAATAATCGATTAGTTGGCCGATTATTTTTTCGATTAATCGATTAATCGGATAAAAAAAAACAATATGCAAATTTTTCGTTTATTTAAAATAATTTAATGAACTGGATGTTAAAAAACAACTTAAAATTTACATTAACATTCTTATTTTGTTATGATGTAATAAAAAACAATATTTTCAAAGTACAAGAACCCAAACACAATATTTATGAAACAAAATAACCCCAAACATTCTGAAAAGAGGTGGACTATTACTGTTCAAGAAATTTTGCCCCAGCCCTGGCACTTTGCACCCAGCACTTTGCACCCAGCACTTTGCCCCAGCCCTGGCACTTTGCACCCAGCACTCAGCACTTTGCACCCAGCACTCAGCACTTTGCACCCAGCCCTGGCACTTTGCACCCAGCACTTTGTACCCAGCACTCAGCACTTTGCACCCAGCACTTTGCCCCAGCCCTGGCACTTTGCACCCAGCACTTTGCCCCAGCCCTGGCACTTTGCACCCAGCAAGCACTTTGCACCCAGCAAGCACTTTGCACCCAGCACTTTGCACCAGCACTTTGCACTTTGCACCCAGCCCTGGCACTTTGTACCCAGCACTGGCACTTTGCACCCAGCACTTTGCACTGTGCCCCTGCATCCAGTCTCCAACTCTGCCCTGCACCCAGCCCTGCCCCCACATTCTGCCCTGCCCCCACACTCACACTCTGCCCTGCACCCACTCTGCCCTGCACCCACTCTGCCCTGCACCCACACTCACACCCTGCCCTGCATCCCCACCCCCACTCTGCCCTGCACCCAGTCTCCCACTCTGCCCTGCACCCACACTCACACCCTGCATCCCCACCCCCACTCTGCCCTGCACCCAGTCTCCTGCCCTGCACCCCCCACCCCCACTCTGCCCTGCACCCCCCACCCCCACTCTGCCCTGCACCCCCACCCCCACTCTGCCCTGCACCCACACTCACACCCTGCATCCCCTGAAACCCCACCCCCACCCCACCGTGGACCCCCACCCCCGCGAATCGCTCTGTGCGAATGGAGCCACTCGCACAGAGCGAACCGCTCTGTGCGAATGGAGCCACTCGCACAGAGCGAACCGCTCTGTGCGAATGGAGCCACTCGCACAGAGCGAACCGCTCTGTGCGAATGGAGCCACTCGCACAGAGCGAACCGCTCTGTGCGAATGGAGCCACTCGCACAGAGCGAACCGCTCTGTGCGAATCGCTCTGTGCGAGTGGCTCCATTCGCACAGAGCGATTCGCTCTGAGCGATTCGCTCTGTGCGAGTGGCTCTGTGCGATCTGTGCACATAGACATGAAGAATACTTACCTCCGGAACGCGTCACATCCGTCACGTAGCTAGAAGGCGGAGACTGCAGAGCGTGTAGCAGAAGCGGGGAACGCTCGCGGAGGTAAGTAAAAGGAGCCGAGTGCTCCAACAACAAATCGATCACTCGATTAATCGATAACGGAAATCGTCGACAACGATTTCCGTTATCGATTATTATCGATTTTATCGATTCGTTGTTTCAGCCCTACTTAATACCTAATGGGGTAAGGTTCTGCTTAATAAAGAAATCAACTTTATTCGAGATTTTAATCCCCAAATACTCCAAAGAGTCCCCCTGCTTCAAGATCTTAACGCCTCCTACCTTGGGGGTACCTACTGAATTTAACGGGAGAAGTGTTGATTTGTCCCAATTAATTTTAAGTCCTGACAATCTGCCAAAAGATTCAACCGTATCTATCACTATTGGGAGCATTTTTTCAGTATCTTCTAAAAAAATAGTAAATCATCCGCATATAATAAGAGCTTTTCTTCACTACCTTTTAAGCCAAAACCTCTTATTTCATGGTTTTTCCTAATACTTGAAGCTAATGGTTCAATGTATAAAATAAATAAAAGGGGCGAAAGTGGACACCCCTGACGGGTTCCTCGACTTAACAAAAAGATATCCGAGAGCTTACCATTTAAATTAATCCTAGCTACTGGAGATCTATACAAAAGTTGTACCCAACTCAAAAAAACTTCCCCAAATCCAAAAGCTGTTAACGTATGCCATAAAAAACGCCACTCCACCCTGTCAAATGCCTTCATGGCATCTAAAGACAGAATGGAGTTGGGAAGGTTCGCACCTAGCTGGAGATTGGCAAAAACTCTTTCCAGGTTAGAATGTAATAACCTTCCTGGTACAAAGCCCGTCTGATCTTCTCCAATCAAAACAGGCACACAAATTACTAATCTTCTGGCCAACACTTTAGCTAAGATTTTCGCATCCGTGTTAATTAGGGATATCGGCCGATATGATTCTACTTTTACAGGATTTTTATCTTTTTTAGGAATAAGTATAATTGTTGCTTCCAGCATAGACCTTGGTAGCTGCTTTCCTTTCAAACCTTCTGAAAAAACTAAACATAAAATAGGTAAAAGGATACCCGCATATTCCTGGTAGACCCCGAACGGGAGTCCATCCCCTCCTGGGGCAGATGTTTACACACAAAACATGCTTAAACCATACACTACCACTCACACACATGGTGGCACCAAGTACTAGAACACATTTTCATGATAATACCATATACTAACACACACTAGTACCATATACTGATACACACACTCATAACATCATATACTAACACACACATTCTAACACCATACAGTAACATGCACAAACATGCATACTCACGCCATAAGCTCACATACACACGCTAAGAGCATACACAAACACACTTAAACACCAGTTACACAGACAATATACATAAAGTAACCTATATACTGTACATACATACTCTCTCCCTCTCCCATTATCTATAGAGCTCACAGAGCTCCCCCCCCAGCCTTGTCTTCACTGCAGCTCATGCTGCTGTTGATCTACTACAGTGGGTCCTGTTACGCCCATTATGTGACCCCTGTTGGATGTCTCAGCTCCTAAGTTACCTTACCGTGCCCTGGCAACTATGTACAGAGAAAGGGTAGATAGATGCCATCTAGATGAGGACTAGAGAACAGGTACCTGGTTAATAGGAGAGAGCTGGAGCTTATATGGAAGTGATTTTCAGAAATATTTGTCAGCTTGGAAAAAGTCCCCAAGAGAGAGGGAGAAGAATGTAATTGTGTTGATGTGCCTTTTCAAGTATCTCTACATTGTTTTACTCTTGTTAAGATGTCTCCAGTATTTATCACCTTACTGTGAAAGGGACTTCCTCACATTACTCAAGCCTGCCAACCCATAAATTCAGACTCCATGTTCCTCCATGTATTGCTCACTCTGCACCAGCTGTAGCAATTTGTACACTGAGAAAAATAAGTAATATCCTCAAAAGATCAAAATCCTCAAAATGGACTGACAAAAGCAGCTGAGAATATGCATAAAATACAGAGAGATGGATCTACTTTCAATTTTACAACATTCTCGCTTTTAGGGGACCTAGCAGAAGGGTTAGCGCAATCCATGGTAAGCTTACCACCCCAACCAGAATGCATTTGTTAAAGTACAACACATGGTGCGCGCCCAGGTAACCTGTGGGATCCATAGAGATTCCCCACGTTCTCAGCCTTAATCCCTCTCTTCTCGAGATGCAGACAAAGTCAGAGGGGATGAGTGGGGCGCTCCCACGACTTTCTTTGTTGAAGACCAGGAGACTCCCCAGGTATGGCCTTAAGGCCAGAGGATCAAGTCTTCCCTTGCCCACAGGTACTCACTTGATCTGAGACCAAGCAATGATTGGTGTTTTATTGGTCTCCACTGATCAGCTTTGATCTTTCTCATTAGTGCAGGATAGGGAATGGTCTCTAGCCACAGATTCTGAATGAGTATGGTGAGCACAAAAGGGACAAAATCCCTCCGTTGTATAAAGCAAAATCAAATACATGCATGACAATATGAACACGACAAAAAAAAACAACCTTGCTTTTAATTCAAATAGTGCCAAATGGTAACAAACCGTTATTAAAACGCTCATCTGTATTTCACAGGTGACAAATTGGTGCAAAGGGCTTGTGACCGAACGTGCCCCCTCATGACTTTTTACCCAAGAAGTTGACTGGGACAATCACTACTACTCATTAAAAGTGTTATACACACAGAGACGTGCAATGTTATTTATTTCTATTATAAATAGAATTTAAGTATAAAAGGGTCCTTTTCTACACATAATTCTTATTTGGTGTATACAATGCATTTCCTTTTTGCAGGAATGTATTTTCCCTCTAAGGCATTCATGTGTTGAACATTTTTCCTGTTCCATTTCCTGGTTAAAATATTTCAGAAAATGTCTGCAACACGTGCCGGCCTTAACACTGTGTGTAATTTTACAACAAAACCAAAGGATGAACATTAATAAAATTAAGTTGACAAATGAGTTCATTAATTGATATCTGAAATGCTTGTTCTTTTGTGTACTAATAATTACTAAATGTTTCTCTTTTTTTTTTTTTTCAGAGAATGTTAGGTTTTCCCATCTATTCGCTTGATGATAAAAGCCTGAATTCACAAACATCTTTTGTCCCATGGATCACCTCCCTATGGGCCTCTATACGGACACATTCATTGCAATTTGGAGCGTTTGCAAGAGAGAAAAGTCAGCAAGGTACCCCCTAATTACAGAGGTTTTACTCTACTGTTCAAAAATTTGGGGTTCCATTAATATAACACAAAAAGGATCAGAAATACAGTGTAAATTTTAATGTTGTAAATGACTGTTGTAGCTGGGAACAGATTATTTTCAATGAAATATCTTCATAGGCGTACAGAGGCCCTTTATCACTCCCATCACTCCTGTGTTCCAATGGCCCTGTATCACTCCCATCACTCCTGTGTTCCAATGGCCCTGTATCACTCCCATCACTCCTGTGTTCCAATGGCACGTTGTGTTCACTAAACCACATTAACGCTTAAAAGGCTAATTGATCATTAGAAAACTATTTTACAATCATGTTACAGCTAGGAAAGTCATTGTGACCCCAAACCTTTAAACTGCAACGTGTGTAAACAAGGCAAAAAGAAAAAATCCTATATGCTTTGCAGATGTCCAACTTGGCTTCCAAAAAAATAAACATAAGAACATTAAATCTATTCACAAACACAAATTCATGTTAGTAGGCAAGTTACAAAAGTGTATGAGCCTAATATGTATTGCCAGATATGGGTTACTTAGTTTTTCTTTACGTTTAACTAACATTAATCGTACATTCCTATGTTCGTACAGAAGCAATTACAGAAATGTATTATTTTGGTAGCGGACACAAAACACACTGCTATTTGTTTAGGTTATTGAAAACACAACTAATGTCCCCAAATACATTTAGAATGTGCTGAATGCATAGCTTATTTATATCCCAACGTACCTTCCGTTATACAGAACGGTGAACTGATCTTATTGTTGCAACTTTACTAACTTGGAAAGACTGGCAAATTACAGTCCAAGATGGGAAACCCAAAGCTAATATATCACATTCAGAGGCTTCATACAAAAACAGCCACATATAGAGAACAAAATAATATCCAACCTATGTGTAATAATATTCCTTATATACTACAAACAGTAATACACCATGGAGCAACAAGATAAAGAAGACCAAAGTGATGTATCCCAGAATGCAACTGACCACCCCTTACCGATTGGCTGCTCATTTAACAGGGTACAGGAAACGAGACAGGTGGAGGCTTAAAGGGACAGTTTAATGTTCCGAAAAACCTTCCCAAAGAAGAATACACATGAATAGCTGGGGGGTGAGGGGCAAAGGCATATGAGGCGGATTCTGCAGATGCCCCTCTTGCAAATGCAAGGGGGATAGCACATAAAGGGACTACTCAGCTATTGTATGCATTTAAGTACATTAAAATATGATGGCTGAAGTGTCCCTTTAAACAAATGCTCAGGTTAAGATCATTTAGTATGCTAGAACAAATGTAGCCATATGAGGGCTCTTTTCTTGAAGGAGAGTAACATATAGCCCTTGGTCGTTCGAGTTATTTCTTCAGTATGGCGACTCCCAATATATGTATACAGTTATTGAAATTTTTTGTTTATGTTTGTGTATATTTTCCTTTTTGTCTATGTGATGTCATGTTGATATGTTTTAGTGATGTGGATTATTGTTAAAAACTTATAAAAAGAATAAAAAAAAAAAGATCATTTAGTATAAATTTCATAAAAATTTGATATGTAAAAAAAAAAAGCAATTAAAAAAAAGCAATAAAAAGTAACAAAAGCAATTAAAAGTGCATGTAATTTATGTCTATACGGCTACATGATCTTCTTGAGTCTTATTTTTTTCCTTTACTACAGGAACATTTAATTTCTCCAGTATATTTAAAATAAAATAAAAATAAATAAATAAATAAAACACACTCCAAAAAAAATAAAATAAAAAAAACATACCGTAAATCACATAAAAGCTACTGCGGGTTACATTTTTGTATATGTTTGTATTTACCTTTAACCCCAACAAAGACATTCTGCATACAAGATGAGTAATGAACAGGAAACATCACTGTATGCAAACTATATCAAAATAATCATATTTTACGTTTTTTTATATTCATTCTCAGACTGAAAATTTCATGCAAATTAAAAACAACATGATTTACGTGTTTATTCAAGAGATACTGTAAATATAAGTACTGCAACTGCTGTGTTTTCTCTTAGTTTTCCTGTAATTGTCTGCCAGTTGCCAAGTGTTTTGGCTAAAAGGAGACTGTGTAATTTGCACAAAAGCACCAGATATTCTGATTCCAGAATTAGCCTCTTCAAGGAGAATCTACTCCAAAGACATAATCAGTGTAACAAAACAGTATGCAAGGTCATTGGACGTACTTAGCAATGCCTCGAATATTTACATTTAATAAAACACATGTTTGGGGAGATGGAACGTCCTATGATATTCAAGGGTATATGTTGTCTGCTTGCCCATATGGTAGGTCTGGCCCTGGATAGGTAATGTCCAGCAGCTTATTAGACAGGCAGTCTAAGAGTCTCCAAGAGGAACACTGCTTCCCTGGGTCCCTGAGTCGCTTTTTTTTTTTTTTTTCTTCTTAGGAGTGGCATTTGGCCAAACTCACTCCCCATCTACTTTCCCTTTCGACTCCCTGTCGACCCCAATCCCACCTCTAAGTGTAGCTAGCCCTGACCCACACACAGTTAGCCTTGACACTCATGAAGGTACTTCCCCAGAAGAGTGAAAGCTTTGGGTAGCCTACACTGGGGCGTTCCCAGGCATGGTTATGGTTATATACCTTATTCCTATGATATGTGTGATGGCAGACTTGACCATTTGTTTCTACTTGAAAATGTAAATGCTTAAAGAAACCATACTTCCCAAGTGTCTCCCTTTAGAGTGGATAGTCCCACTTTGAGATCCCTGTGTCACCCTTTTCCTATTGGCTCAGAACGTTAGCTGGGTATGAGTGTATAACAGTGTACTGCAGCCCTTAACGTCACAATAAGGTGCATAGGTAACAGGTGAGAGCTGGCAAGGAGGTCAGAGAGGACATTTTCCTAAAAGGCTGTTCAGATTTCAGGATTTGGGCCTAATACCTAAAAGCTGAGAGTTTTACTTGACCTTCTACATATAGGTACTTCAGGTCTAACATTTCACGGATTATGAGTATTTACAAAACTACAGGATTATTTCTGTGCTACTTACACAAACTGTCTGTTCAGTGCCATTCTGTTCGTATCTAGTGATCAAAGACTGCCCAGGAGCCTTCAGAGCAAACTATGGGTATTCCCAGGTATGTTATGATGCACTGCCAGCTAGGAATCCCTTCGCTAACTGGTGTCACTGGTATCACGTGCCTTTACCCCGCTATCATACTGTATATCTGTACTCAACAAGCAAAAGAGGAACCTTTTAGCATTTTGATGGGTATCACACACTAAACAAACAGAACCGTCTGGAGCTAATTTAAGTGGCCTTTGCTGGTTGCCATATCAGGATACAGCTGGGAAACATTTTAAAAGGGGGAAAAGCTAAATGCGAACAATAGCACAGTGAGGCTTAGTAGCAGAGAGCACAGGAAGGCTGTGCAGACAGCTTGGCAGACAGCTGTCAGCCGTTCCAATAACAATTCCAACAGCCAATCAAAACGGCCTGTGTCTGGGTTCTCGACTAGCTTCTAGAACCAATAACAGAGAGGAAACCAAAAGAGAGTCATGGAATCCAAATCTCTGACAGGCACATTCCATCCCTCTTTGCATTTTTGTGATGCTATTGCATTAGCAAAGATCCCATTCAGTATTAGTATTATATATTTTTTTATTTTAATATAGATATTATGTTAGCGCTAAGTACAAAGATCAATTGCATATACTGTATATGTACACACAGGACAACCACACTAGTATACATCAGTCACAGCTTTGATTCACCAAAATGTTACCAAATTACAGTCACCTATGCTATACATGTACACTTGATATAGACCACAGCGGCACCTGAGGCCGGGATAGCCGTAGACATTAAACAGGCAGAAGTAGGAGGAGAAGCACCTGAGGCCGGGATAGCCGTAGACATTAAATGGGCAGAAGTAGGAGGAGAAACAAGCAAGGCCAAAGTCCATTCCCCTTCCTGGAGAAAGCGACTCCGAAGACCCAGGGAAGCAGTGCCTCACTTGGAGATTTCAGGTCAAACACAGACGTGTACAGCTTCTGAATGCTGTGGCCCATGTATTTTTGCATAGATAATTATATCTTCACAAAATAAAATTGATTTATATGGCAAATAACACTTTTGTAACAAGTGCAGCATTAGAAACAGCATCTGTAGTTCTGTTCAATGTTCAGACCCTTCCCAGAGATTCTACACCACAGACAGCAAGCTCATTCTATGAAATTTTCTTCATACTGAAGTATCTAACTTAAAACATATTTGTAGAACATCCCCGTGCTGAAAATTAAATTATTCTGAAGAAGGGATGTCCCTGTGCATTTGCAGGTTAAAAGAAAGGCATATTGTCAAGATGTTGAATAATCTGGGCCGATATAACACTCTGTGGATGCTCATTGAAACCACCACTATAAATTATTTACAGATTAACCCACTGACAGCCAGAGAGACAAGCAATGAAATTTATTGTTCTATGATAAGACTACTGATCTTAACAATTGTTTCAGAGGAATATAAAACATTTTATTTGTTGGGATGTGAATCTTTTTCCAAAGGCGTGATACCTGATCACTGACTTGGGAAGAAACCAGCACCATCTGTTCTGTTAATAAGAGCACAGAGGTGGAGATCCAAATTCTGCACACTGTCTTTAAAGGTTTATTGGAAAAAGACCAGGTTTAAATAGACCCTAAAATAAGAAAACAGATGTCTGCATTATAGTTTTTTTTATTTTTTTACAGTTTAGTCACTTTGCACAATGCAGAAAACCTTATAGCAGCATACATTTCCACACACATTTCATTTTTTTCTAACTACAAGTACTTTATTTTTGTAGAAACTTGTCAACTGTTGTTAAAACTAAGGTTAACCCCACGATCATTCTAAAATATCTAAATATATATTTAAGCCCAATTTTTAACCCCAAACCTTACATTTTCTTTTTGCTGCTATGGGTTCATTATTTGTTTTAGTTACGGTAGGCTTACACACATTTGTGTGCATGGGTACCTCTCACAATTTCGAATCCATGTGAACAATTGTTACTGCATGCTGACAGTAGATAAGATGCCAGAATGCAGGCACTTTTGTTTATTTAGGAAGGAATCAGATTTATTTATTTTTTTGTTTTAAGCTAATCATTCCCCTGAGTAGCACTGTTTTTAACAGTCCCTAAACTTTTGATCTGAAATGCAACGTTGTAAAAAAAGAATTTTCACATGGGAGATAAACAACGCAAGATAGTCCTGAGACACAGACAGAAAAGTTTGCCACCACTTGAGATCCGTGGTTAGCATCATAGGTCCACTTTGCCAACCACAAAGTTCACACATGGTTATCACTCAAAAGGGTTAAACATTTTATGCATATGTTTTATTGTGGGCTTAAAACAGATAGTTCTATTTATTTCTGGGGTGCGTTGCAGAATAAATACCAGCCCCGCTCCAAACATGGTGATTGATGGCTGTGGCAGCGCTTAGGGAAGGAAGGGCTGTAAAATTATTATTTATTGATAATTTTTGCAGCGATGTTACCATTTATTTATAACAGATGCATCTTTAAGTGTTCAATGTAAGGTTAATATCAGATGATATTAACCCACAAAAGTACGTGAATTTCCTTATACCGTGTAGAATGAAAAAAAAAATGTTCAAAATATACTTTCCTACACCAAACAGGCCCCAGCTTCGCTTTGAGACTTTGCAGGCATGTATAATGTAATTGCTCGAATTTATGACCCAAATTACATAGTTTTACCGAACGCCCAAAACATAAAAAGAGAAAATATAACGTGGGCAGCTAACAGGCAAAGTATAGAGACGAGAGAATAAACCTGTAATTATGAAGTTGTTAGACCAATACTGAAGAATGGAGTTGTCAAAAGAGTACAGATTGACTCGACAAAAGTATTTATGGCCTTGATTAACCCTTTGAATGACAGAGGGAATTTAAAGGCCCATTTACTATTCAGAATAGCCGTATGTGTGCCCACTCCGCTCTAACCACTACTATTATGCATTTCTTTACAGTATACTTCCCTTTACTACATTGTTTACTTTGATTATTGTGATCAGGTCCTTCAACCAAGGGTAGTTATACAAAAATATGGGGCTGTCATAAAATAATTCTGTTCCTATGTGGTATATTCTTCAAAAGCATCCCCAATATTACCATTTATTTATATTAATGTTTTTTTTTACATATAGGAAAATGTTATGTGTTTGGTTTGTCAATCAGATAATTGTTTTGGAGATATTTAGTTTAAAAGGTCCCCTAATGGGAAAATGGGTTACCTTAGAGAGAACATCAGCTGTCCCTTGGGCCACGTCAACAGCCACTGGGGGTGCCAAGCCTTGGGTAGCAATTTAACAATAATAGCTGCTCCGCTGGTAACAATAAAATGCAACATTTTTGAAAAGTGACAGATTTAATAATAAGGCTATATTTTCATATAGTATAACTGAGCCATTCAAAGAAAGTTGACATGTGTCCCGGGCCTTTTGTGATGACAAACTTCAGCAACAATGTCCTTTTGTGCTATGTATTACTTATCTACAATCTAAATCATAGTGGAACAAATCCCAGCAAAATATTCCAAATGTCATCCTGTTATCTATTCCTTATCAATAGAAACCAGCCTCACAAAATAAAAAGGAACGTTCTTAAATAATGACTGCCCAGTGACCTGGAGAGTAATTTCGAGGGGTAGAGTAGTAGAGAGCTATTTTAATGAAATAATTATAATACGAAGTCGCTGTGACCACTCAGGCAGCAAATAAGTGAGACATTCTTGAAATGAGTGAAACCTGATAGGCCTGAAAGGTAGAGATTAGTTATCTGAGGACTTCAGACAGCAGCTCATTCAAAAATTCAGCATGGGAAAAATAAATATTACACAATGGCGTCTTAATGGCACAGTACAACTTTTCCATTTTATAGAAGGAGGAGGGTGAGGCATTAAGCTACGCCCGATTCCTTCTGCTTTGGTTCTTCCGTCTCCGGCACTATTAATTATGTATAACATGCGAAACTATTTCATAGTACCCTTGCTGTAATGAAACATCATTTTGCTATTCCGGCACTGCAGGTCATACGCTGCTTTTTAGGGAGTAATCAATTGGTGTACAATCGACGAAGATGAGCGGCACTCCATAACCATAAAAATATAGCTAGTCGACTCTGGCAAAAATAGCGTAAATCTCTTTATTTCAGGTCAAATATGAAAAAGAAATGCATCTGAAATGAAACGCACCTGGCTCTTTGTGTGAAACGCGTTAAGCGCGTCTGGCTCAGCGTCCTTTTAATGTTTATCCTGGAATAAAGAGATTTAGACATGTTTTTTTTTAGTGAGACCTTATGGAGAAGGTTGCATAAGAGTTCCAGAGAGACACGCACAGAGAAAGCACGCTCAACAAATTAAAGTGTCTCCTGTCAGTGATTGGCTGCTTGTAACCAATCAGCTGAGACCAGACACCAACCGTGCTGCCGCCGCCGCCATCCTGCTACAATGTATGGAAATAACCCCTCATCAGATAATCCCAAAAGCAGTTCATCCCCAAAACATCTCGTGAGATTTTATGTATTAATTATTAATTTGTTAATTTAAATGTTAGCAGCTGCCATTCTAAGGATTATACTGCAGAGTAACCTCCAGGTCATTTGTAAAGAAACAATGTTGTCTATTAAAAGATATCGGCACCGAGGGCAATAAAAGCATTTCTAAAGAACTCTGATGGATTGGTGTTCCGAGATCATAGCTGATGTATATCTGCTCCCGGGGCACCAGTCTAGACAGGAGTAGATAAGATTAATAAAGACAATGTCAAGGGCAAAGATCTTCCTAGAGTTTTATTTCCCCTGCAAGGCCAGCTAACACAAATGATCAGGCCTAATTAAGAGTCTCATGAATCAATGACATGTTGCAAACGACAGAATAAGTATTGCAAAAGAAAATTAAAGCAGCAGTGTTACCGAAACAAGACTAGTTTAAGTGGAAGGGTTTTCCATCACCTTTACTCACCATAACTTTGGTTATTCGAAATAAGACTAGGCAGTGATGTATCCTGGCCTTAGCCCAGGCCTTGCATGGCAGGTCCAGAGAGCAGCAGTCCCCTGCTGCAAAACCGGGGCCAAATCAGCCCCCCCCCGGTGTCCCGCTGCTCAACAGGCCATTACGGGGCAGATCTCTGATCTCCCTCAACCAGCCTATTTACACCATGGAGGGTGTGCCGACACAACCCGGCCTCCAAGGGCTGCATTTAGATGCTTTACGCCAGTATACGGTGTCATGTACTGGTGCTATTTGTCTTAATGGCACGGCGTGCCTTTTAATGAAAGAAAGACGCTGACTGCGGAGGGGCAGCTGGGCCTAGGACTGTGCAGAAGGAAAATACATTTCTGAGACTCTGTGTACATTAAATATCCTAAATTTATATATGAATGATATTATTTCTAAGACAATAACCTCTAAAAGGATTAATACCCGCATTAAGTAAATAAACACCGTCTTAGAAATGCTGCATTACTCTAAGTTACTATAGAAATGGCCGAGTACCTGTATTCCTTTTTTATATCAATATAGATTTAAAAGTATAGTTTAATATCCCTGACAGCCCCACTAAAGAAGAATGCACCTCAAAGTACTCTGACAGTACGCTCATATGCACTCTTCCAAAAGCACTTACCTGGCACAGATGTTGCCCCCTCCATTGTGGTCCAACTATTCTTGCCGCTGAGATTGGCTACTTGAAGCAGTAAAGCATTCCCCACTGAAATCAATCTGAACAGCCCCACGGTATTTATCTCTGGGTTGGGGAATGGGGCAAATGCATATGGGGGGGGGGATTCAGCAGAATCCCATCATACATTTGCAAAATGGACGACAAGAAAATTTAAAGGGACCATACGGCTATAATATAAATTGTTATTGATGGGTTTTTTCCCCAGGGCTCAGACTATTTCTTTTACAGCAAGTAAGAGCTGAATGATGTTTTCTTTTTTTAGTCTGGTAAACCATAGAAAGACTAGGACTAAACTTTAATGGTATCCTACGTATCAAAGTCAAAGCCAGATTCCAGACCTCTTTCTAAAACATCTGCCGACACAAAACAGGTCATCATTTACCAACAGACCTTTTTTAAGGGCTGTTCTCCTTTAACGTGAAGTGACATGACTTTATGAAACAGGAATCTCTAGACATTCATCCAGCTATTATCACATCTGCTCACATTATGTGTATCTTAAGGTAAAAATTTGGCATCTCCAATCATTATTCTACAAATGACATCATTCTTTACTTCTTCCTAATGGAAAAAGTAGGTTCTAAGGAAAAAAGGTGAACGAAACAACTATAGAATATCCGCACGTACTTGCGTGGACTGCAATATGCATTTAGCATGAAAATAGAGCATTATGGTTATTATATTATAGTTATAACTAGTATCACTTAAAACATTCTTAAAAATATTGTTTTCTATGTGGAGAATTATAGTTTTCACATAATACAATTTTTTTGACAGCACCATTTGCTCCATGTATCAGATCTAGAATCTGGCAGATAAGCTCTTATCATACTGGCTATTGGCGCCAAGTGATATTACTACAGAGTTGACCCACTCGTCGCAACCACTTACAAGACCAAGGAAAAGATCTTGGGTCAGTGGCAGAATTTCAAGACAATGGGGATCGTGCATAAAAATTGTAACCGGGACAAAGTTTTAAAAGAGGACTTCTTACCAAAGCAACAAATGGAATGGTCCAATCAGTAGGGACATTCGTTTCTTTGCCACAGTGCTACTACTGTTCAAACTTTACACCAGAATAACGTTTTACTCAAAACTCTCAATGAATTCTGCACTCATGACCTGTTTCTAGTCCACAAAACTTCAGACCTGTCAGGAGCCATAGTGTACGGCATTACATATCGGGTGCAGATTACTCCCTAGCAGTGAGAGGAACACACAAGGTAGTCTTGTACCAGGCGCCATCCATCAAACACATTTCTGTATGATAATGCGTGTTCCCAGGTGAGTAACAGTGCAGCAAAGAGACTCCAATGCCCATTAAAGGCCTAATTGATCATTAGAAAACAATTTTGTAATTACGCTAGAAAACAGCTAACCCCAAAACTTTTGAACGGTATATTTGCATATATAGATTTCTAGAAGGTTTTTTAAACAAATATTATTAGACACTAATAACTTAGTTACATAGCGCCAACAATTTACGCAGCGCCTCTTACATACATTCACAGGGCATGACACAACTAGAATAAGAAAGAAGCAATTCATTACTTAAAGACAGCCCTGCTCACAAGCTTACAATCTAATGGGATCAAACTGGATACTTGAACTGAAATCCTAATGATTTAAATATACGATGAGAACAAAAATAAGTTGACAATAACCCTCAACATTTCCGGTGTCCAGACGAGAAAAATAAATGGGACTGCATTGCGGAATCTGCTACACTTTGGAGGCATGTGTTGAGACTAAGAGGGACTTAGCAGTCAAGAGGACTAAAGTGGGATTCCTAAACAGACACCATCCAACCACTGAGAGGCTGCATCATGTTCAAGTCTCGCCTAGGATGGCAGGTTAGGTGGAGGCAGCCCCTCTCTCACATTTCTCTTTTTGGCAGACAGGGCTCCCGGTGCACTGCAGCTCAATGGGGTAGTTCGGAAGATCAGGTACTTCCCGTGTTACTGTTCTACTCACACAATGGAAATCTGTACCCAGCAGACACAGGTCACCAAAGTATTTCTTATCCAGCACAACCTTATGACGCAGAACACCGGGATATGGTACCACATTTCAACATTCTGAGGTTCCATAGCAAGTATTTTTAACCGGTAATCAAACTGGATACCTGAACTGAAATACTGATTAATAAAATCCAACAACATTTCATGTGTCCAAACCAAAGAAATAGAAACTGTCCAGCAGAAACCTGTATAGTTGGGAGAGACGGAGTGAATTAGCTGTCAAGAGGGGTATAGTATGTCCTGGAATCAGCTGGGGGCCGTAATACATAACTACATTACTGACTTTGGGACCGCTATTGTTTGAAACTTCACTTTCGTATTGTTGGCTACACTATTGTTGTTTTTGGAAACTCCTTTTGCAACTGGTTGCCCAGGGAAAACCAAATCAGAACAGTTTTTTAATCTACAATGTGGGTTATATATAAAAAAAATGATTCAGGTGCAGAGTATTATAAATTGTTTTACTTTTATACATAAACCCCAATGTATTAAAAACTGAAAACACGGGAATGATCCACTTTACATGATTTCTTAATTATTGCATTAAAAACTTTGCATCCTTCTACGGGGATAATATTTGAATCAGGATACGTCATATTCTGTACAAAAAAAAGTGGAACCAAGGCTAGAATTGTTTTGGTATTAAGAGGACAGGAATACTAAAATACCACAACTAAAGCGGTCATAAGGAAAACGGAAATACACACCACAAGAAGATAGCAAATTTACATCAAATGCAAGAAGTCTCTCAAAAACTAAAATAAACTTTTTTTCTGTCCACTCAAGACAGGCTATATTTTTATGGCTTTTTTTTTGGATCATTACTCCCGACAGATTGAAACCATTAGTAGAATATCACTAAATACCGACGCTGTACTTGACTGGTTTTATTACGTTGAGGTAGCACATTCACTAAGATGCTAACCTACCTAGCAATTTCACCTTACACTACAAGGGCTAGCATTTGAATGATGGATTCTCCTTTCTGTTTCTAAGTAAAGATAACGCTACTTAAGTAGCACTGTACACCCACACATCCAGCTGCAGACTGACGAATGCCAAAAAGGAACACACATGAACTCAACATACTCCCACCATCTGTTATTACAGACAATAAGGATAACCCATTATGTGCTGGAGCGGCAGCCAGATCACCAAATAGTTAAATACTCTGAATGACAAATACTTATAATTTAAATAGATTATTACGAAAGATTAGTATTTTCCTTGTATTATATATATTTAACTCTACATTTAAAGTACACAGATTATCCACAAACGTGTCCATGACAGAGTCTGTTAAATGCATGACGGCTTATATCCAAAGTTTTATACAGCGCATTACATGCATTCGAATGGTATGACATAACTAGAATTGGCAGACTAAGACAAATATACATTAGGTAAAGAGGGTAATAAACCAATTAAAAGCCGATTTATTCTTCTACAAGAAAATGAAAACTAGAGATACTTCATTGTATGTGTGTGTGGCTGCCCAATATTTCTGTGTGCCAACATTTCTCTGTACTCTTAACGATCCTAGAGGGGGAACCTTACGTACTGTAAGGAAGTCATGTCATTTCCTAGGAATTTGGCCATAACAACCTATAGAAAAATCTGCATTTTCTAAGTTACACATTAATTTGTGTATTAGTCTACATTTAATGTATATCTATATATACACACACTTAGAGTAGAATACACAGATTAATGTGTAATTTAGGAAATTGCATAACACAATGTGTGTGTGTGTGGGGGGGTATGTGTATTATGCAAATTGGTTGTAGAGAGAATTATTGGAAAATAATAACACAAACAGGCAGTATGGTTGGCGTGTGACCTCTAGTGGCAGTAATTGGTCATTACAACTTACACTTGCCAGCTTCACTTTAATTACCGTATTTGCTCGATTATAAGACGACCCCGATTATAAGACGACCCCCCAAAATCAAAATATTAATTTAGGAAAAAAACAAAAAGCCTGAATATAAGACTACCCTATAGGGAAAAAGTTTTACCAGTAAATATTAATTAATGTAAATTATTTTCATGTTTAATAAAAGCTATGATTGAGAAAAATATATTTTTTAAATTTCCTTTTATTTGCCAACCTGCCCCCCCCAGTTATGCCACTCTGCCCCCAGAAATGCTTTATACCCCCCTATTTGCCACTCTGCCCCATGATATGCCTTATACCCCTGTATGCCACTCTGGCATATAGGGGGTTAAAAGGCATATCATGGGGCTGAGTGGCATATAGGGGGGTATAAAGCATTTCTGGAGGTATATAGGCATATAGGGGGTTAAAATGCATTTCTGGAGGTCCAGAAATGCATTTTAACCCCCTATATGCCACTCAGCCCCATGATATGCCTTTTAACCCAGCATGTACTGGCTGCCTTGGCTTGATAGGAGTGTGATTGCTGTTAGCAGTTTGATATATATATATATATCAAACTGCTAACAGCAATCACACTCCTATCAAGCCAAGGCAGCCAGTACATGCTGGAACCTGGGGATGATAGCAGTGGGATTACAGCCTTCATATGCCATGCTACAACCCCCACCCCCCTTACACATCCATGCTATCACACACACACTCACACTCATTCACAAACATTTAAATACTCATTCATTCCCTTAATCACACACACTTCACACATACTCAAAAACCCTCCCCCACCCCCTCACCTGAACTGCAGATCTCCCACTCGCAGACTTCTGCAGGGGACCGGCTGTAGCAACTTCTCTGGCCCCGCCCTCAGAGGAGGGAGGGGGGAGATAGAGTTCTGTGAGGACGCTGCAAGCTTCCTGCCCTGCTTCTAACAGAAGAGACGCTGCTCGCGACCGGTAAGCAGCATGGCGCCAGCATTTTTTTGGGGTCTGATTAGAAGACGACCCCGATTATAAGACGAGGGGTATTTTTCAGAGCATTTGCTCTGGAAAAAACCTCGTCTTATAATCGAGCAAATACGGTAATAAAATATCAGATTTTAAAACATAGGGATGTTTTTAATTAGTTCTTCCAATTTTTATTCTGCAGCTAATGTGATGATGTTCATGTACCACTTATGAGGTCGGATAAAACTATTTTCTTTAGTATGTGCACAAATAAATAACATATTGGCTTGACCGCAAAAATGCACTTAATAGAAAAATAAACATTAAGCATGGAAACTTGACCAAATGAATGCATATGGTAAGAATTTTAACTCTTAGCAGTACTTAGCACTGCAGCATATTCTGTGGTGTGTTACCCAGAACCTGAGGGGTGCTTATAAAATTAATGTACTGTAAAGGAGTGAAAAATATACATATTAAAGCTGAATGATAAAGATAATAAAGATATATTTACTTAAAAAATGCTGTAGCTGAGATAATGTTTTAATAAATGGAACAAAACACGTAAGTAGTAAGTATAGTGAATGAGGGAAGTGATCTAGCAGAATTATAAGTTATAAGCAAAACAAAATAAACCAAGTGAGAATAGGTTCTGAATTTGTACTATCCATAATTTATGACATCGCCACGAGACACCATATTCAAAATGAACTGCTCCCATCAAGAATGATTTGCATATTAAGGTTTAGGAAGACAATAGCAAATCGTAATACAGTAAACAGTAATACTTTCAACTATAAAACGGTACATATACACTATATTATATATATATATACGTTAGACGTGCATTTTTAACTACATATTATGTACTTATCTCTTTGAAGTAAAGACCGTGATTGAAATATGATTTCAAAATAACAGCTGAACTGGCAGTTATTTTTCATTCTTTAATATTAGCCCCTGCTGCCAATATATAGAAATATTAGACCCTGCTTCCGATATATATTAATATTAGCCCCTGCTTCCGATATATATTAATATTAGCCCCTGCTGCGGATATATACTTATATTATAACCTGCTGCCGATATATATTAATATTTGACCCTGCAGCCAATATATATTAATATTAGCCCCTACTGCGGATATATATTAATATTAGCCCCTGCAGCCAATATTTATTGATAATAGCCCCTGCTATTATCTGCCACACTGACTGCAGATCAGGGAAAGACAGTGGGAGTCAGTGCAGTCTTCCCTCCTTCTGACTGCACCGTGACATTGAGAGGTCCTCCCCCCGTAATCATCCCCAGAGTCCCTTTGTCCCCTCATTCACTAAACCATACCGCTCTTTTACTTACACTCTGTAGTTCAGGTATAGATCAAATAAACAACACATGGAAACAGCACGTGCAACTGAATAAGACAAAAAAAAAACCCTTGTATTTGCAGGTATACATAAATGTTTATACATATAAACCTACAGAACACACAAACCCAACATTGCAGGTATAGATCAACTGGAAATCACATGTAAACGCAGCACTGAAGGTGTGACCCTGAGAATCGGCCCCATCACCCCGAAAATGGGGTTAAAACCCGGAGAATCTGGGTCAAACCCCGACGGTTTCCAGATACAGTCATTTACAACAGAAACAAGAGGGTGAAAATACAAATGATTACAATGTAACACACGGAAGCCAATATAACAATCTCTGTGTATTTAAACTCAGCATCGAGCCTTCCTGCAGTAACAGCACAGCGAGTGACATCATAGCCCAGTGATGCAACAAAAGCACAGCTGGGAGAGAGCACAGAGCGTAGGCTCAGGCATTCACTTGTTGGCCTTCACTGGAGAAGAAACATGTTGCCTGTGATTTTCTTTTCATTCCTGCTGATGTGCAAACTATTCGCTGCTCCACTCCCAGCTACACGGGGTAAAGGAGACGGCGATGTGACCCGGGAGAAGACAGCGGCTTCCGAACCCGGACAGACCCCCGCAACGTGGGGCATTACTGCAATAGCACCGATGATCGCTTGCTTCGGACTGTTCTGCTGCATTTTTGCTGTCCTCTTAATTATATATGAAAAGAAACATGCGACGGAGAACACAGGAGCTGCCGACAGCAAGCCCGACGGCCCATAATACGAAGACCCAATACTTCTGCAGGTACTGCTTTTATAATCCTAATTGAAAATCAACCTGTTCTCAGGCAGTGTAAATGCAAGTATCCGGTGCTGGCCCGGTTAAGAGGTACGCACCAGTTTGTGTTCATAAGGATACACTCAATTTTAAATTAATGGACATTTAAGGGAAAGTATAGGGAGTAAACAGCAGCTAACTGACTATTTCCTACATGTGACATCATTGCTTTGCTGTGGCTCTGCGTACGTGTCACAGTTAGAACAATATTATAACATAAATGCAGCATAAAGTTAACTCTGATAAATTAAATATATTATATTACTGGAAATAAAACTGTATTTTGTGTGATTGAACTCCGCAGCAAGCATTCCCGCCATGACAGTAGTGTGACATCACAGTACAACGCGTGACATCATAGGCGATTTTCTTCACCGATGTTTATTTGCTGCTGTTTTTTGCTGTCCTCTTCCGCAATTATAAAAAGAAATGTGCGATGGAGAAGATGGGAGCTCCCGACAGCGAGCCCGACGGCGCATAAAACGAAGACCGGACGCCCCCCAGAAATGTTGTTATTACGAGTTCTTTATTATAAAATAAATAGTTTTCAGTTGAAATCTTTACGAATCTTTGTTTTAATTCTCTGTTCATATTTTAATAAAATGAGAGGCAACGCGGTTAGAAGAACGGCTCAATAGTAAGTATTTCTACGAAGAGCAAATCTCTACCGAGCCAGATCCACAATGAGGTTTTTTTTCTCCAACATTCCTAGATTTTTTATATTATTTGGTACTAATTTGGAATGCATTTTAAATAAGCTTAATCCTTTTTTAACCAAAATATAACTTTTTCCTCATTATAACCATATGTTTGTTAACACAATATTATTTTTGACGAACGCGCACAAGTTGTCTAGAAGACGTAGGTTCTTTCAAAATCATAGAAATACATTAAAAAAATAATTAGTGATAACAGATAAAACAAAAACCTATACTATAATTGAAAAAAAATCAAATTTTTGCAATTTTGCTTACATTTTTCTTCTATGCTACAGATGAGTAACATCCATAAATATGGAAATCAAGGCCTATTGAAAATAAGAGCTGCTGACAGCAGGCTGCCGGTCGGTATATAATACGGTGATCAGGGAACCCGCCCTGGAGACACCAAAACCACCCCAAAAAAGTATATATTACTAAAAGCAAGACAGGGTAGTTTACTAAAGGTCATTTTGACACTTTGCAGGCAGCCGTTTTCTCTCCAATCTCTTCCGAATTTATCGATAGCTATTATTTTGGTGTTTTTCACACATTGCATGTTTTTCCTTTCTTGCCCAGAAAATTAGTGACTGCAGAAAACTATTTAGAACACTTATTTTTGGCAGTCCCCCCCCCAGGTTAGTTTAGCTGCCCCCTAATTCAAATTACCACATTTTTTCCCTTCAAAGTAGACTTTCTTAATTTATTTAAGGTAACTGGAGAGTGCCGTAGACGGGTTGAATAGATGTTAAACATTCTTATAGCTCTATATATGGTGGTATATTATTTTTTTTATATATATGTATATTTAGTTTAGATTTTTTGTGGGGGAAAATTGACTTTCATTTCCTTTTAAAATGTACTTTATCCCCCCCCCCCATGTACAGAGATTCACTTTGGGGTCTTTTAGGACCCAGGGATCGCTATCAGCACCGGGGAACCCCTGTGATGTCACTGGTGACATCACCTTTTGGGGTTCCCAGCATATAGGCATATACATTAAGCGTTTAATACAGCGTTACACGCACGGTAAAGCTGCGCAGCAGAGAAGATTGCCTGCTTTTATCTCATTTTGTTCCAATAAAGCCCCTTTATCTGCAAACCTGGCGGTGGTCATTGTTGTCATGTGATATTTTGGGTGACTTTCCCGGCTCAATCACCACACTGAGCTGACGCTTTATGGGGATGCTAATGAAGTCCTGTTTACTAATTACATAGAAAGCGACGGCAGATAAGAACCATTCAGCCCGTCCAGTCTGCCCAACCTCTGCGTACTTTCCTTAGTACCTGGCTCTAATACCGGTCCTCATGGAAATCTTGAGCTGTAACGATATATTCACCTGCATTCAAGCAGCTATATCAGAAGCAAAAGCACCAACTGAGAGTCTTCTATCCAATCGGTGTACAGGAGGAAGAAATAGCGTCCAGACTATGTGACCCCGAGAATCTGCCCCTTCACCCCGAAACTGGGGTAAAAACCCAGAGAATCTGATTCAAACCCCAACGGTTTCCAGGTACAGTCATTCTCAATAAACATGCAACAAAAACAAGAGGGTGAAAATACAAATGATTACAATGTAACACGATGATCGCTTGCTTCGGGCTGTTCCGCTGCTGTTTTGCTGTCCTCTTCATTATATATAAAAAGAAACACGCGACGGAGAACACAGGAGCTGCCGACAGCAAGCCCGACAGCCCATAATACGAAGACCCAATATTTCTGCAGGTACTGCTTTTATAATCCTAATTGAAAATCAACCTGTTCTCAGGCAGTGTAAATGCAAGTATCCGGTGCTGTCCCTCTTAAGAGGTAGGCACCTGTTTGTATTTATAAGGATACACTCAATTTTAAATTAATGGATACTTTTATTACACATTTGGCCTGTAAATGTTATTTTTTATACCAATTCTTTGGACATTTGGATTGTAAGACATCATATCTAAGGTAAGCGATGTGGGAGAGAGGAGTGAGAGCGAGAGAGATGGTGAAAGAACAGCAGAGGGAGAATGAGAGGGAAAGTATAGGGCGTAAATAGTAGCTAACTGACTATTTCCTACATGTGACATCATTGCTTTGCTGTGGCTCTGCGTACGTGTCACAGTCAGAATATTAGAACATAAATGCAGCATAAAGTTAACGCTGATAAAAAAAAACTTATAATTAAACAATATATTATATTACTGGAAATAAAACTGTGTATGTTGTGTGATTGAACTCAGCAGCAAGCATTCCCGCCGTGACAGTAGTGTGACATCACAGGCGATTTTCTTCACCGATGTTTATTTGCTTTTGAGAGGAGCTGCCGACAACAAGCCCGACCGTACATTATACGAAGACCGGACGCCCCGCCAGAAATTTTGTTATTCCGAGTTCTTTATTATATAATAAATCATTTTCAGTTGAAATCTTTACGAATCTTTGTTTTAATCCCTTGTTCATATTTTAATAAAATTAGAGGGAATGCGTTTAGAAGAACGGCTCAATAGTACCGTATTTGCTCGATTATAAGACAAGGTTTTTTTCAGAGCAAATGATCGGGGTCATCTTATAATCAGACCTCAAATAGGTCTGACTATGAGACAAAGATCCAGATCCCCTGCAGTGCTGCTGGGCACCTGGATCCTCCTGCCTTATGCCCCCCATTTAACACCCCCACCCCCCCAAACTTACCGGTGCGTCTGACTTGCAGGTGTGTAGTCGGGGCAGCGGGTAGACATCTACGCGATTCGCGTAGGCAACTTCTGCTGCAGCCGGAAGGAGGTGCAGTTAGCAGCGGGGGTTGTCTGCATCCATCGCACAGACCTTCCCTGGCTGTCAGAGAGGAGTGCCCCATGATATGCATTGTAACCCTCTAAATGCCACTGTTCCTCCAGAAATGCCTTTTAACCCTCTATATGCCACTCTGCCTCCTGAAATGCCTTATACCTCCCTATATGCCACTCTGCCCCATAATATGCCTTTTAACCCCCTAAATGCCAGAGTGGCATATAGAAGTTGTAGGTCCTTCTTTTAAAATCATAGAAATACTTAAACAAATAATTAGTGATAACAGATAAAACAAAAACCTATACTAAAATAGAAAAAAAAATATCAAATTTTTGCAATCTTGCTTAAATTGTCTTCTATGGTACAGATGAGCAACATCCATAAATATGGAAATAAAGGTCTATCGAAAATAAGAGCTGCCGAGAGTGCCGGTCAGCAGTGGCGTCTCCAGCTTTCATATTTAGGCGGGGGGGGGGGGCAGTTATAAAGCGGTAGATACACACACACATATATATATGAGTAGAGGTTGTAGCCGTATTAGTCCAGTGGTGTCAAAATCAAATAACAGATGGAATAAGTATGTTGTGATAATACCTTTTTTATTGGACAGAATTTTGGAATGACAAGCTTTCGGGAGCTCTTCTCCCTGTCTCAAGTCTAAAACATTTGTCGGACTTGAGAAAGGGAGAAGAGCTCCCGAAAGCTTGTCATAAAAAGTTGCATTGCTTGCCCTTTTAAAACAATTTTAGTTTTCACATGATTTAATGTTTTTAGTTTTGTGCTCGTCACAGTAGCTCTGCTATCCATGAATCTACTACACAAACGCACCGACTCCCACACATACTCCCAAGTGGTATAGAATACAATACCTCAGTCTTAACAACCCAGATGAACCCTGCAACTCATTAAAGTCTGTGGATAAACAGGACTTTATTAGCATTATCATAAAGAATCAGCTCAGGGTGGTGTTTGCGCAGAGATGGTCACCCAAAATGACACAACTGCCTCAGGGCCATCTCTAATGTCCTAAGGCAAGATTCACCCCATAGGTGCAAGTTGGTGGTCTGTGCAGAATCCAGCACAGACCTTTGCACAGAAATGCTTCCTCTTCTGCATGCCTCCTGATGTTGGGCGTCAGGATATCACGTCTTATCCCGGAGCCTCACGTCAGCAGGTGATGAAGGCATGATGGAGAAAGAACATGTCTCCACCTACAGGCCATGGTGGCTGTTAAGATGCCAAGAGACAGCTGCCATAAGCTTGGAGCTGATGCTGGACTACCTATAATGGCAGCCTAAAGATCTGCAGGGGAAGGATGTTTATCGGATCAAAATTAACTGTGAGTTAAAAGGAGTGATAAAAAGTATAACCGGATCTACAGTGATCACTAACTTAATTAGCTTCATTGTAAAGTTCTAAGCAGCCATAGGAGAATACTGTTAGAAGACACACACCCCGACCACACCATGATATCATTATTTCAGTGAATAAACCTGATTTGTGAGGAGTAATATCCTATAGGGGACACATTCATATATTTTTTTATAACTGTTCTATTCTACAAAATACTGAGTAGGTTAGAAACCTAAAATTTGATGACAGCCCATCAAGTCTGCTAGTTTTTCATGCTTTAAAAAGACTCCAATCTTAATCAGTCCTTGGTGTTGCTCATATGCCATGGGTGTTTAAACTTCCCTAATGTATTAGTCTATACTACTTCTGTTGAGAGGCTATTCCACCAAGTTAGGACAGAGCTAAGGTAACTGAAGGCATAGGTGGCATCGCTGGACCATCTTAGGAGTTAACAATAAGAGTTTGTTGCTAAGGGGAATTCCAAAGAAGAAGTCAGATTGACTTGGGCCTTTTTCCAGCATTAGTCATTACCATTTGGGAACGGTGATATGGACGGGAAGTTATGGAGTACACAGTAAAGTATTTCCATAAGCCAGTCAGTAATGGAAAAATAGCTAGAAACATCGTTAAAAGCAGATATCGTCAACTGCCAGGCGCATTCAGGCCTGCTTCCTGCTGAGATATAATTAATGGATTCTAGCCTGGTTGATAATGAGGATTTTTGCCGTTCTGTGTGATGTACACGGTGTGAGCCAGGGAAACGTCCACTGGAAAGTACCGTCACGCGAGACATTTAGATGATTTAATTTTAGCAAATACACATAGAGCAAGGATAACAAATATCTAAAAACCACATCTGCTATGAATTAAACCAAGGGCTGGGTCAACACATAGAGGGCACCTATACACTGAAATCAAAGCAAGAGGTGGAAGACTGAACATGGCAGCCGATGGTCAGGCCTTTCATCATCATCAGTATGTTTTACTAATAGAGCCCCAGTAGATTCTGTATCTCTGTCTCAAGGAGGAAGAATACAAAAGACTATTTAAATATTTAAAAAGAACAATAATTAACATACATTAAGACATGCTGATACAGAAGATGTAGGTAGCCCTGCTCTCGGAAGCTTACAGTCTATTAGGAGAGCAATAAAAATGTCCTCTAGATTGCAGGTTTTTTTCAGGGATCCTCAAAACTACCCTCTTCAAGGGCAAAAAAACAGCTTAGGTTCAAGTGGAATTTTTTTTGCTTAACAGTTCACTAGCAGGTAAAACAGAACAAAAAAAACCTTGCTCCATCTGAGAACTAAAGATATAAGTTGGTCTATATAGTTAGGAGGCTTTCCTACCTACCAGCTAAATACAATGGCATTTGTTCACTAAAGGAAGAGATTGCAGGAACCTGGTATTCGCCATTCCTTGACTTCAATATACATTCTGAAGGGTTCAACCGCAATAAGTTAAATTGGTGAGAGTTCTCTGAAGTCTCCTGACCCATTGAATTATTCATCATACAGTCAGCTAACCCCTTAACACTGGAGGCACTTATCATTGTTGGCCCTTTGTAATGAATAGTTAAGCCAGGGAGTTAAAACGGAGCATGTAGCAGTCCAGATCTCCGGACCAGGACCATAGGAAGGGTAAGGCGAGAGAGGCATTTTCCTTGGGCGCAGCTGCGAGGGGGCGCACAGCCGCCCGATATGACGTCATCCCCACACTCTACATCAATAGCCGGCGCATAGTGATGAGGGAGCGCGGAAGCCGGAATCTGAAGTGACAGACTTTGCACTTCCACGAAAGGATATAGGATAGAGGATGGAGGGTCGAAGATGAGGAAGGTAAGAGATGGGGAGAAAGGGGTGTACGGGAAGTGTATGTATAATATATATATATATATATATATATATATATATATATATACTGTATATGTGAATGTTTGTGAGCTTGTGTGCATGTATGGGCAGGTGTGTGTAAGAGCAGAACTTTGAGCACATTTATATTATGTTAACACTTCAGAGCTGCAGCATGGTTCCCTGTGTTATTTCCTTTCCAGCTTTGCAGGACAAAGATCCACATGTAGCCAGACTCCACAAAGTTCCATTCCACCTCTCAGACCTTTTTTATAAGTGTTTTTGTAAGCTGGTGTGTATGTATGTATGTATGTATGTGCATATGTGTGTATGTATGTGTAACCGCAATGTATGTGTATATGCCTGTTAATGGGCAGTTATGTCTAAAGGCAGTGTGTATGGCCAGTTGTGTGTAAGGGCAGCGTTTGCGTACATGTGTGTTAATGGTCAGGTGTGTGTAAGAGCAGTGTATGTATATGTGGTGTGTGCATCTGTATGTGCATGTGTGTGTGTGTGTGAGGGCAGAGTATGTGTATATGTGTGTTTATGGGCAGGTGTGTGTAAAGGCAGTGTAAATAAAATAAACTCTGTAAAAAAATAGGTGGGGAGATAACTACGGCTCTGCTCCTGACTGGGATAAGAGGGGAGAGTGAGCTGTACCAGTATGGTCATGCTGCCTCTAAAAACATTAGCCCATACATTCACTTGCAGTTTGGTTCATATTATGAACCTGCCTGAACTAAAATACAGCGTAATACAGCAATACATGTTTCAACATAAAGGTGTAACCAGAATATTGTACATAAGCTAAAAGCTGTTGATTGAAACTAGACTTCTGCATTCGGATGTGCACGTACAGGTTGCAAATTTGGCAATTTATACGAAGCCACAAAAACAAGGTCAGACCCCCCCATGAAGCAGACAAAAAACACATTTCATTGATACTCTCACAGTCTCATTAACGCACTCACGCTCTCTCTAAAAGTTTCCCTACCTAGCTTCTGTCTTTCATCTTTTTTCTACTATCTTCTATCCTTGTCTAGACATAACCCGGAGCAAACTTCTGCCGAAATGGTGGCGCTTTTGGTGTCGTCCTATCAACCGATCCTCTGACATTTCGGAGGAAGTTAACCTTAGGTTACCGCTATTTAAGTTATGTCCAAGTCTCCAATCGGATGAGAGGACGTCACCAAAAGCGCCACAAAAGTCCGATTGGAGGCTTGGCCAAGATGATGTCACCAGAAGCGTCTGCGTTTTGGTGGAGATTTGCACCAGGTTATGTCCGGATTGATGTGGACAAAGATAGAAGCTGAAGAACAAGAAAATGCGCAAGGGGTCACCAGAGAAGGTAGGGAAACATTTAGAGAGAATGAGTAAATGTGGGCACCAGGGACCAAATTTAGTTCTCAAATTAAAAAATTTCTACCTCCCTGATTTTTTTTCCGAAACCGATCGGGCAGGGAACATAATGTCTTGCCACAAAAAAAGTAGGCCAATTGGCCCATGTCTAATTGCAACATCCCTGTTGAATCTACAGCCTGGTATGGATTTAGCCTTTCTTTTGCAAGTATGGATAAGTCAGTGAAATTGGGTTGCTAGAACTTTGAGGATTTCCCAAGTGGGTCCCCATTATCACGTGGATTGTAAGTAAAACTCCACCCTGTTCCTTGTGAGAAAAATACTTAAAGGAGAATTAAATGAATGATCAACAGCAGTTACTGCACATTCTCACTTACCTGTCGAAAATATAAAAACTGTGTTGTTCCACATTCCTTTCTTTTTCAGAGCTTCTGTGACATTTCCCACAGCTTCATCCAGAGCACACACCATCCCGGCGTACAGGCGCCTGTTTTTGTCTTTGATGAAGCTGTAGGGTTCCACATAGCTTTCGGGAACTTGCAGGGGTGAATGAACTGACTGGTATGCCAGGTACAGAAAGAAGGGCTGCAAAATACATGTATAGGAAAGGTATTTCAACTGACAGCATTTGTTCTGGCTTTGTTTAATAAATCCATAGCAAAGTAGTTATTAGTGAATTTAGTTTATTGTATATAATATACAATTATATGTTTTTGTGGCTAGTATATTTGTGTATTAACACAGTATATATACATGTGCCTGCAACATACATCCCTGGCTTACACTATGGTGATATGTTCCTCATTCTTATACGTGCATGTTGAAACCAAGAATTCAATGTAACATAACCCATCTAGTCTACGCATTTTATGTGATGTCCAGCTGCACATCTTATTAGGTCAGTAATCCTGTTACAGGACAGCCATATCCTATGGATAGTGACATACACACACACACACACACGCTAAACTGTAGTGATATGCCTCAAATTCAAATGTATTTCCTTAAATACATACTTGCTGGCCCTATGCAGTATGGCTTCATTGACCACTTTTGCTAAAGACACACCGATTCTCCTATATTTTTTTTTTAATAGCTTACCTTTTCAGTATTATGATTGGCTATAAGAGCTTGAGCTCTTTCAGTAAATACGTGCGTTGAATACTTATTTAAATATTCAGTAGCTGGGGCTTCTCCATCTCGGAAGTCAAGAGCACAAATCGATATATTCATTGCTTTGTTTTCATAACATCTTTCATGAGTATAGTAGTCTTCACCACCCAACCAATATCCTAAAAGAGCCACAGGAAAGAGGATCTTAAGAAAAACAGAGGAACCCTGTGCACCTTGTATACCACTTCTAGTGTCTGTGAGCCAATCATATACTGCAGGAACACTCGGGATTACCAGCGGGTTTTAGATAGTCAGGTCTGGAGAGGAAGGGGTAGAGTGTTTGTCGTGTTTGTCATTGTATTCACTAAAATCCTATCTCCGAGGGATTTGGGGTTCAATTAAATGTTAACACCAACGAGTGAACAGTTTTGTTTTGTGTTGTGACAAGCTATATATTTTGGGATATTCTGCCTGTGGAAAAGTTTTGCTTTTTTTGTATTTTTATCAAACAATACTATTTCACAGTTGATATTCAGAGATTAAATGAGTAATGAAACACAATTTTGGTAAAAAAAAAATATTGAATTTAACATATTTAAACCAGGTCACTCAGAGGGTCACTCATGTGTAAACAGCTATAGTTTTTCTATAATATAACATTTTAGGCAGATGCAGATTAGCCATTTTTAAGTGTTTTAGTTCTGTTACTTTGGCCAAATCTACTAGACAAACACCCTGACTCTTTATGATGTACATGATAAAGATAGAATGGCAACAATAGAATAGCTCCCAATCCAGACACTCTTACTAATAATGGTCTAAAGGTGGACAGACTGCACCGACACTGCAATAAAGCATCAGCTCAGTGCGGTGTCACACATGACTGACAACAATGGCCGCCTCCAGGTCTGCAGATAAAGGGAGTTCCTTTGAGTAAAAAACAATTTTTTGTTAATGCTAACCTATATTACTGTATGCAGCAGTGTATTTTATGCTCAATGAAATGCTTCACCCACAGGACTTCCACTTTACACCCAACACTCAACACAAAAGCCAATTTAATCTTCTTACTTAAATCTCCCATACCTACTGTACTACAATCTACCCAAATACCTCTGCCAGACTCATGCCACTTTATTGACTCTTCACTTAAAATTAGGGCTGAAACAACGAATCGATAAAATCGATAATAATCGATAACGGAAATCGTTGTCGACGATTTCCGTTATCGATTAATCGAGTGATCGATTCGTTGTTGGAGCACTCGGCTCCTTTTACTTACCTCCGCGAGCGTTCCCCGCTTCTGCTACACGCTCTGCAGTCTCCGCCTTCTAGCTACGTGACGGATGTGACGCGTTCCGGAGGTAAGTATTCTTCATGTCTATGTGCACAGATCGCACAGAGCCACTCGCACAGAGCGAATCGCTCTGTGCGAATGGAGCCACTCGCACAGAGCGATTCGCACAGAGCGGTTCGCTCTGTGCGAGTGGCTCCATTCGCACAGAGCGGTTCGCTCTGTGCGAGTGGCTCCATTCGCACAGAGCGGTTCGCTCTGTGCGAGTGGCTCCATTCGCACAGAGCGGTTCGCTCTGTGCGAGTGGCTCCATTCGCACAGAGCGGTTCGCTCTGTGCGAGTGGCTCCATTCGCAAAGAGCGGTTCGCTCTGTGCGAGTGGCTCCATTCGCACAGAGCGGTTCGCTCTGTGCGAGTGGCTCCATTCGCACAGAGCGGTTCGCTCTGTGCGAGTGGCTCCATTCGCACAGAGCGATTCGCGGGGGTGGGGGTCCACGGTGGGGTGGGGGTCCACGGTGGGGTGGGGTTTCAGGGGATGCAGGGTGTGAGTGTGGGTGCAGGGCAGAGTGGGGGTGGGGGTGCAGGGCAGAGTGGGGGTGGGGGGTGCAGGGCAGAGTGGGGGTGGGGGGTGCAGGGCAGGAGACTGGGTGCAGGGCAGAGTGGGGGTGGGGATGCAGGGTGTGAGTGTGGGTGCAGGGCAGAGTGGGAGACTGGGTGCAGGGCAGAGTGGGGGTGGGGATGCAGGGCAGGGTGTGAGTGTGGGTGCAGGGCAGAGTGGGTGCAGGGCAGAGTGTGAGTGTGGGGGCAGGGCAGAATGTGGGGGCAGGGCTGGGTGCAGGGCAGAGTTGGAGACTGGGTGCAGGGGCACAGTGCAAAGTGCTGGGTGCAAAGTGCCAGTGCTGGGTACAAAGTGCCAGGGCTGGCTGCAAAGTGCCAGGGCTGGGTGCAAAGTGCTGGTGCAAAGTGCTGGGTGCAAAGTGCTTGCTGGGTGCAAAGTGCCAGGGCTGGGGCAAAGTGCTGGGTGCAAAGTGCCAGGGCTGGGGCAAAGTGCTGGGTGCAAAGTGCTGAGTGCTGGGTACAAAGTGCTGGGTGCAAAGTGCCAGGGCTGGGTGCAAAGTGCTGGGTGCAAAGTGCTTGCTGGGTGCAAAGTGCCAGGGCTGGGGCAAAGTGCTGGGTGCAAAGTGCTGGGTGCAAAGTTCTGGGGCAAAGTGCTGGGTGCAAAGTGCCAGGGCTGGGGCAAAGTTTCTTGAACAGTAATAGTCCACCTCTTTTCAGAATGTTTGGGGTTATTTTGTTTCATAAATATTGTGTTTGGGTTCTTGTACTTTGAAAATATTGTTTTTTATTACATCATAACAAAATAAGAATGTTAATGTAAATTTTAAGTTGTTTTTTAACATCCAGTTCATTAAATTATTTTAAATAAACGAAAAATTTGCATATTGTTTTTTTTTATCCGATTAATCGATTAATCGAAAAAATAATCGGCCAACTAATCGATTATTAAAATAATCGTTAGTTGCAGCCCTACTTAAAATTAAGGCGGTAGCAGAGGCATTATTAAACACTAATCCACCAGACAAGCCAGAAATCTTGCAGTGCTGCCACAACCGCAAGGGATTCTGAGTAGGCGCATGCAAATAGGGTTAATAATGTTCACCTTCCGCCTCTATAGCCACATCTCCAGGTCTCGAGTATTAAGCCAGTATCACAACCTCATGCTGATGAGTCCCGTTAACGACAAAACAGCTGTCAATGAGTGTGATCTGCCTACTGCACCTCTTCCTGAGTTTGTAGATCAGGGAATATTTGCTCTCAAGGGATCCATGTATCAAATGAATATAGAGGCAGGCCCGGACTGGCCATCGGGCACACCGGGCATTTGCCCGGTGGGCCGGGCCACGGCAGGGCCGCATTGACTTAGGGGCTGATGGAGCTGCAGCTCCAGGCCCCTACCCTACCTACCGGGTCCGCCACTCTAGGGGGCCGGGAAGTCCCCACCAAGG
This sequence comes from Spea bombifrons, assembly GCF_027358695.1. NCBI lineage: Eukaryota > Metazoa > Chordata > Amphibia > Anura > Pelobatidae > Spea > Spea bombifrons. The sequence goes on from NC_071087.1 coordinate 145,110,694, forward strand.
CCGGCCTTATGGGTCTGCGGCCGCACAGGGTATAAATTAAAACATCAGGGTTTTTTTTACTTTATTTAACATCCTCCATGTTAAATAAAGTTTTTTTTAACTTTATTTAACATGGAGGATGTTAAATAAAGTTGAAAAAAAACCCCCGATGTTTTAATTTAAACCCTGTGCGGCCGCAGACCCCTAAGGCCGGCCCTGGTGGGGGCTTCCCGGCCCCTTAGAGCAGGACCGGCCTTTGGGGTGTGCGACCGCACAGGGCGTCACACTCTAGGGGGCTTCACACTCTAGGGGGCGGGGGGCGGTCCGCACCGGGTGCCGCTCATCAGGGGGTGCCAACTTGCGGCACCCGGCCCCCCTCCAGAGACGGACAGTAATGTCCGCCGCTGGAGGAGCAGGTTCACAAGGGAGCGGTATCGGAGGTCTTTAACAGACCTCCGGTTCCCTTGAGTGATTTTAAGCCGGGTTCAACCCGGCTTAAAATCACTCAAGGGAGCCGGAGGTCTGTTAAAGACCTCCGATACCGCTCCCTTGTGATCTGCACGGCAACAGCTGCTGTGCGCCGGGATCTGACAACAAACCCCGGCGCACAGCAGCTGTTGCCCTCTGAACCGGAAGAAGACAGAGAAGACAGAAGAACTGAAGAAGAGGAGGAAAAGGAGCTGTAAGGAGAAAAGAGGAAAGGTAGGAAAATATTCAGTGAGAGTGGATTAGTATATATGTGTGGATTGGTGTATGTGTGGATTGGTATATATGTGTGGATTGGTGTATGTGTGGATTGGTATATATGTGTGGATTGGTATATATGTGTGGATTGGTATATATGTGTGGATTGGTGTATGTGTGGATTGGTATATATGTGGGGATTGGTATATATGTGTGGATTGGTATACGTGTGGATTGGCATACGTGTGGATTGGCATACGTGTGGATTGGCATACGTGTGGATTGGCATACGTGTGGATTGGTATATGTGTGTGGATTGGTATATATGTGTGGATTGGTATATATGTGTGGATTGGTATAGGTGTGGATTGGTATTTATGTGTGGATTGGTATATATGTGTGGATTGGTAAGTGTGTGAGAGTGATGGGTGTTATGCTGTACCATTTCCAATGTCTTTTTCATGATCTAATTATGCTCTAAAAGTACATCATAACTCCCATCACTCTATACTGTTCCATACAGTGGCAGAGCTGGGAGGCAGAGGCCTTGCACCCCCACCGCAGGACTCCTGAAAGGTAAGTGAACTTCAAAGAGGGAGAGGGTAGATAGTTAGGAGGGGGTAGATAGGGAAAAGGGCGTGAGACGGGGGAAAGAGGGTAGATAGGGAGAAGGGAGTGAGAAGGGGTAGATAGGGGAGAAGGGAGTGAGAAGGGGTAGATGGGGCAGAAGGGAGTGAGAAGGGGTAGATAGGGCAATCATACTCCTATCATGCCAAGTCTGCGAGTACATCCTAGAATCTGGGTATGCCTGGGCATGATAGGAATGTGATTGCTGTTAACAATCATATATATATATACATATAATATTGTTTTTTAATTGTTTTGTCCTATTTTGGTGTGTTACTTACTTTAAATAAAAGTGTAAATGTATAGTGATAGGGATTACGCTGTACCACTGTCAATGTGTGCCTCAGTATATAGTGATAGGTGTTATGCTGTACCACCGTCATTGTCTGCCTCAGTATATAGTGGTAGGTGTTATGCTGTACCACCGTCAATTTCTGCCTCAGTATATAGTGATAAGTATTATGCTGTACCACCGTCAATGTCTGCCTCAGTATATAATGATAACAGTGAGAAGAGGCAGAGGTGGTAGATAGTGATACAGGGGGATAGATAGTGAGAAAGGGGAGTTTTGTTACAAGTTTTTATTCCTTTCTTTTTTTGGGATGGGGGGGCACCAGAGGAGTAGTCCGCACAGGGCGCCAGAACACCTAAGGCCGGCTCTGCCTTAGAGTGGCGGACCCGGTTGCAGTTGCGGCGGGCTTAAGGGGCTCTGCCTTAATGCGGCCATATTTTAAGGTACTAGCCTGGAGCTGCAGCTCCATCAGCCCCTAAGTCAATCCTGCCCTGCCACAGGCGCGGTCGCAGTTGCTGCTTGCTCTGGCAACAAGGTAAGTAGGGTGAGGGAGGGGGCTGCAGTGAGAAGGGGCAGAGGGGGGTTAGGTAGTGAGAAAGGGGGAGAGGGGATAGATAGAGGCGGTACATATTGATAAATGGGGAAGGGGGTTACATAGTGAAAAGGGGGAACATAGTGAGAAGGGGCAGATAAGATGATGAGAGGGGGTAGTGTGAATGCGTATGAGAATGAATGAATAAATGTGTGGATGAATTGTGTGAATGCGTATGACAATTAATGAATTCATGTGTGGATGAATTGCTTGAATGATTTGTGAGACTGCATTAATGAATGTGTTAATGATTTGTGTGAATGATTAAATGCAAAGATGGTACATGAAGGGTGGACTTTAACAATAAATAAATAAATAAATAAATAAATAAATATGGGCTGCTCAGGCTTAAATGCCTGGGCCTATTTTTTGTCCCAGTCCGGGCCTGTATAGAGGTGAAAGGTGATCATTGTTAACAATATTTGCATACTCTAACCCGAAATCCCTTTGTGGTTGTGGCACCATCACAAGATTTGCTTGTACAAGGCAATGCTTACAAACTACCAGCATCAAAAGAGGAGTGGTGTGCAGAAATCATCATATTACCAAAATAAGTGTCAAATCCCCTGCGTGTTGGTAAACATTCCTTTTTATATATGCCCAGGTGCCATTTTCCCACCATGTGTGTCATATACCCCGTCTCTTTCAACAATTCGGGTAGCAGTTTCTCATCAAGGGGTAAACAGTGAGGTTGACACGGCCATATGATCTGATGCTGTAGTCCAGTGTGAATCTAAGAGAAATATATATATAAAAAAACAACATCAATAATGTCAATAAAGCAATATACATAGAAGACTGGGAATTATTCACCAATAAATTCAAGGTGAGATGAAGCGTTCCATTTCAATGTATTAACTCTGCATTATGGGAGGCCAGTATGTCACTTCTTGTAAGAAATCCTTGCCAGATTCATACATTAATGCCTTTGTATAAGATGTCTGCTATAACACACCTTTCTAACAAATAAACCTTTTGATGTGGCCCAATTAACAGGATCACTCAGTTGGTTGCTATGGTGATAAGACCAATTTTCAAATGTTGCACCATCATAACCTTTAATGTATAAGCCCAACAGCCTGGAATTTCAACCAAATAATTAAAAAACAAAACACAAATCAGTAAATATCAAAGTCACAGGTATATAGTATCTAGAGAAGCCAGCAATCCATAACTGGGAATATACTTTCAGGAGAGGCTGAAACCCACCGATATGGTATTGCGATTTCATACTTGATTTAAAAACATAGATATTACACAATAACACACTAACTCCATTCATTACAGAGCACGATGGAAAAGTAGCTTCATTGCAATTCATGGGCATAAAGCAGGCCTTAGAAACACACACCTCTGTGTCCTTAAAGTACACGGAGAAACAGCAAAGGATGATGGGACTCAGTAATAAAGCATGTCCCATGATGCACAGCACATGTTCCAATATTAGTAAATATTAAACTAGTCTTTCTGCCCGATCCTCCCAGATGTGGAATTCAATCAGTTCTATCACTGCAGAGCATCACTCATATTCTGTACACTAGCCATTGACTTCAAAATGCCATATTTTTATATATGCAAAAAATTGTTTGCTTGCGCCTCCGCAATATATTCTACAATAACAATCATATATTGTGTTATTAGCGAGCCAATAAATTGGGCGCCATCACTAGGCTCTCTTATGTTTATAAGAGGGGCACCATGCCCACTGTGATAGATCGCTGGGGCCCTGGCACTGCACTTTCTATGCTCTCTTTCTATAAAAGAAGATAAAAGGATTATTTGGTCCAGCAGGGCATTTGATCTACAGATCACAAAGTGCCGCAAAATGTCATGCATCATATCTTAGTGTTTCAAAATGTTATATGCAAACAGTAAAGGAAATGAAAGCAAGTTTTATAGTGTGAGAAAACAAATAGAATTTGATGGCAGATAAGAACCATTCGGCCATCTAGTCCACCCAGTTTTCCTAATGTCTATAAAACTATAAGAATCCCACTTGTGCCATAATAACATGTATAAAGTGTACTGACATTTCATCCATGTCTGTTGAAGATATATGAAATGTGCCCCCGGTTATGGGAAGACTAAGTGTTTTCCGGCAAAGATTTATTTTGGTCACTTGAATTCTGTAAAATATTGTCACATTAATACATTGGTGCAATTAGTTTTTTTTGTATATAAATGTGTCCTTTTTCACAACTTTGTCACCTTTCTGAATCCATCGCTCCAGTGCTGCTCCATCCCACCATCCAAAAAAAAGAGTTCAATAATTATTTATATAGCGCCAACAAGTTACCCTAGGGTCACTGAGTGCAAAAAACCTTTTGCAACCCTCCGGGCATGGGCGTAGGAACCGCTAAAAAAATCTGGGGGGGGTCTATCATTTTTCCCGATCAGATACCTCTTTCCTCACTATCTCCTACCCCACATCTGTACAATAATATATAAGTTGAAACACTGGTAAAAATAATGTACTTTTAATACGTTAAATATAGGGAAAAAAACAGCTAATCTTTGTAACAAAAACTTTTTTTTTTTTTTAAATATTGAAAACTTGGACCCCCTTTTGTCACCCACTTTTCTAATTCACTTACCCTGCACAAGTCCTTCTGCAGGGGTGCATTTCTGTCTCGCTGCTCTGTCGCGGTGCGCACGGCTTCACTGCCAAGCGCTGGGATATGACATTATATGCTGCCGCTCAGCATAAACCGCCGGTACCGTGACTGAGACGGAGGCCTCACGCTCCCACCACCGCAGTCATGGCAGCGTCGAGGCGAGTGGCGGCACGGAGCAGGGGGGAGAGGCACCGAGCGTTTGCTGAAAACTTTTTCATTAACTACTGCTCGGCCCCTTCCCTGTCGCCTGGGTGCCGTACGTCCGCCTCGGCATGGCCCTTAATCTATACATAATAATCTAAACATATATTTTAGCGGTACGACAGAGTAAGAAAAACCGATACATTAGGTGGAGAGGCTCGGCTCGCAAGCTTACAATCTTGAGGGAATGGAGGGAGGAGAAACATAATGAACAGAGCCGGGTGAGAGGGAGTAGCGTGTTTGTGTTAAATCTGTGTTCCACGGAAGCACTAGAACTTGTTTCCATCGTACTTTTAAATAACTAATATGTTGCACAACAGAACGCAGATGTATCCTCCATTTTTTTGCAATCTATGTAACACGTTCTATACACACTCTGTCATGTGATCAGCCGGTCATGTGACATCTTTCTTCCTTGTGCAACCCAAAGTAAGCCAGTGCGATCGAACTGTATGGATACAAAGTATTAACATCCCCTAATACTACCGTTACCCCGTACCAGAGGGTCACATTCACTAACCGGCTCTCACCTGGTATCTGCCGCTCATCAGCTGGCTGCGGGATGGGGTACAGAGGGGCTGCGTGTAATACCCGTCCAGCCGCACCCCCTGCGCCGACAGAGAGTCCAGATAGGGGGTCCGGATCTCGGAACCGTGGAATCCGACATCATTCCAGCCCAAGTCATCGGCCAGGACAAACACGATGTTAGGGGGGACACGGCTGCCGGAGCTGGTCCCGGGGAGGCAGAGCATTAGCCAGACCCAGCGGAGCAGCGCGCCCCGTGCCCCTGCCATGTGCAGATCTCGCCCCTTCGCCATATCAGCCCGGGATGATCACCCTGATAACGTCTGAAGAAGTTCGCTCAGGAACTGCATGCTGCTGATCTCGGCACCGTCCCTCCCCTCCCGCTTCCCGCCCGTATACCTAGCGTCCTGTGACTGTGATGTGCGGAGAGGCGTGGGAGTTACTGCAGCTTTCTGAGCTCAGACATACATAATTCACCTAAGGTGGAATTTACAACAACATTTGGCTGGTTGGACGTGATGGGAGTTGTAGCGAGCAACAGATGGAGTACCAGCGTTTACCGTATCTAGAGTATCACGTGTTCGGATTGTGTTCGTTGTAAAAAATAAGAGGAAGTAACGCGTTTTATTTCTTGAGAAGAATGCTTGTGTAACTCTACAGCTTGTTTATGTCTTGGTCCAATAAAAGGTATAAACTTCACTAAATCATTAATCTGCAAATAATTCAATGCTAAGCCCTGAGTGTGGAGCAGACACCGGAGAAACCTGCTCCCTCTGCACAGCCACTTCCAATGATATTCACTTCCTCGCCTTGACTTCATTTTAATGCATAGTTAAGCTGGCTTATGCATTATACAGGTCAGCTCAGCTGGACAGACTTGGCAGGGTTGACAATTTCTGATGAATTGATAGAGCGAGAGTTAAAACCACATCTCTCCTGACAACTCTCCGTTTGGTGAATAAAACCCCAGATGAGAAGAACACACTAAGGACCCAGTAACTGAGGCACCTGGCCTGGTCACACCATTGGAGTAGTAGGGAGAGAGTGGTACTTCGGGGCTCTGCCTGATAAGAGTCTGACTCTTACCTGAGGCACCACTGTCTTCCAGGGGCGTAACTAGAAACCACAGGGCCCTGGTTCGAATTTGGCCCTGGGTCCCCCAACCTTACCAAGCAATATGTCCCACAGTACCACCAGACAGCTTATGAGTACTTTCTTTGCCTCTAAACAGCTTGTATCACCTTTGCCTCAAGCAGTTTATCAGTGCCTCCAAACAATCTGCCTGTGCCATCTTTGCTCCAGTTTGTCAGTTCCCCCAGATTATGTGTGCCATATTTGTCCACAAAAAGCTTGTCTGTGCCATCCTTGCACATTGCTCCCCCTCCAGCATACACTATGACATATGTAAATATACTTACAGATGCTATCACACGCACTCATTTTAACACATCCACTCCATCTCACACCACTCATGCAAACACACTCCACCACTTGCGCATCCATGCAGCATGATCACATAATCTTATAAGTACACATCTATGCTCACATACACTTAATACCACTACAAAAAGTATGGCAGGTAAAGGTGATGGAAAACCCTTCCACTTAAATTTAAGGGGTAGTAGAAGCATTATTAAACACATCTACAGACACCAGACAAGCCAGAAGGCTTATTTGTTCCCTAAGAAATCTCATGGTGCTGCCACAAAAACAAGGGATTCTGGGTAGGCGAATGCAAATAAGGTCAACAATGATCACCTTCTGCCTCTATATCCACTTTATACATGGAACCCTTGAAAGTAATCGCCCGCTGTACAGGACAGCATTTAGACAAAAGGCTACTGCACCTCTTACCCGAGTTTTGTCTAAAGGCTGTCTGAGGGTGTCTGTAGATGAGTGTTTAATAATGCTTCTACTGCCCACATACACTTATACATAGACATGCATGATCACATGTATACAAACATGCATACCCTCTCCCTTCCACCAGTACCATCTTATCTCTCCTGCAGATTTTGGTCTGCTGCTCGCACACTGTTGGTTCAAAATTCTTTAGAAAGGTCCCTTCCGACCAACACAGTCCAGGTTAGAATGGCCCTTTCTGAACAATATTGAAGCCGTACGGAGAGACAGGCACGAAGACACAGGAACAAGTGGTTGCAGGGGTCGCCAGGGCCCCTAGAGAGGTGGGCCCCGTCACAGTTGCAACCGCCGTAGTTATGTCACTGCTGTCTCACTATTACTCCCATTGGGAGGGTGAGGGAACTTCAGCCTTGTGGCTTCGCAGATAATGGGAGAAGGAATGGGAAGTAGTGTGTGTATTTAATGTTAGATTTAGTGTCTGTGTGTAGTGTTAGAGTCAGTGTGTGTGTGTTATTGTATGTTGTTGGATATGATGTGTTTAAATGTGTGTGCAGAGCATATGTGTGTGTGGTACTGTATGGTATTAGCTTAAATTTGCTGCAAGAGTTCGTGTATTAGTGTAGGTGTATGTAAACGCGTGCATGAGAATGTTGTGCTAACATGTTACTGTAAAGTATTAGTGTTTATGGGCATATGATGTTAGCATATTAGTCACTTTAAGGGTGGATAATGTATGCATATATGTGTAGGTGAGTAAGTGGGTACTAGAGTGAGTTTGCATGTTAGTATGTATGCACGTTAGTATGTATGTATGTGAGTTGCAGGGGCAGGCGGCAAAAAATACTGCGCCCAGGCACCACTAATCCCAAAGTCAGTGAGTGCATAATTTATCATTGCATAAAATGCAGTAGATTAGAGTTGCCTAGCCAGTCCTGCATTAGCTCTGTATTCTAGCAGAAGTTGTAATTTACTAAAAATGCACATGACTCCTCCACACGCTACACAGATTGATATTAAAGTTTCTAAATGGAAGCAATTATTTTAATTTTTACTGACTTTTTCAACCACTGTTTATGGTAAAAACTGTCGCTGTGCTTCTTCAATTACACTAAGCTTTAGTTTGACCTGAGAAGACTCCACCAGGTCCAAAACTGGCAGGATGAGATGTAAACTGGATTATCCTGGTAGAATATCCACAGAGGTGTAAATCATTTATCCCCAAAGTAGTCTCCAAGGTGTTCCTGGCAGGGTAGCACGGGCTGGTCTGACCTTAAGGGACAAACTATTTCGCTGATGAACACCAATCTTCTTATCTGAGTAGATATTTTAATGAATTGAGTTAGGTGGTGATCTATGACTACAACTCTGCACTTCAACTGAAATAAATGACATGCAGGTATTATTGTAGCAGCCCGGGATAGCCAACGTCTGTTGCAAAAGGCTTGTTCGCACTGAGTGCAGCACAAAGTGGTATCTTCTTCCGCTATATAGAGAATTTCACAGAAGAAATAAGCAAATTCTTGGGCGCCTCGTAGGGAACTGATAAGTCATGAAATAGTACCTGCACCATCCAAACAAAAATTCAACCTTTAGTGTCATATCATAAAAGCATCGCGGCATGAGAACACAGTCTCACGCGTTTCACCTAAGGCATAGACAAACCAAAACGTGTAGTGAAGTTCTACACATAGTACTGGATAGGTTTACATGTAAAAATGAAATGCTCTTATAATCAAAATTCATTGTAAATTTTTAATTAAGATCATTTTTATTTTTATTGAGATTAGTAACAGGTCATCTATACAACAACGAAACCAAGCAATAGATGACCTGAAGGAATTATAATCACCACAAATGTGGGAGCACTCCCACAACCCAAGAATAGGTCTGCATAAGAAGAGGCAAAAAAAGTGCCCATTGCAATCCCACATATTTGGAGGAAAAAAATAAAACATTCAATAAGTTATACAGAGTAGCCACTAAAATTATATAAAAAGAACTTGACCAGGTGTCCGGGTAGGCCAGCACATGAGAGCAATCATGCATGGTCAGCCCCACGATCGCCAAAGGCAGCTTCAGGGACAGGGCTGAACTTTTCTTTAGCTCCAACCCTTCCCTGCTGCCCAAACTCTCCATGAAGAGCAATCGTGCAGCGTTAACCTCTTCAATGCTGTGATTGTGTCTGATGCAACTGCAGCATTGTAGGGGTTGTGGGGACTAAATCAAAGTCAGTGATGTATTCCTATAGAGCACCAGCATTGATGGAGTTTAAAAATAAGTTGTTTTTTTTAGGTCACTGATTATTGATCAGTTTCATTGATCAATGTCAGTGGCCTAAACTTGTCACTTACAAGTGATCTGATAGCGATACATTTTTTTAACAATATATATACTGTATATAACTTAATAAAATGCAATGTGACCACTGATTAATGACTTATTTGGTCACTAACCATTGATCAGTCTCAGTCTTTCAATAGTCAGTGACCTAATCTGATCATCATCCTTATCATTAACACTATACAGTACTGTAAACTAACCCTAACAGCTAACCGTACCTATAACTATCCACTAACAGGACCCTGTAGTTACCTCTTATGCTATCTGGTAACCCCTAACCTTTAGGTATTTTCACTAAGCTGTTATGTTAGTTATTTGATAAATCAGGCCCCCAAACCTAGGGAAGGAAAGACACCAAAACCAACATTTATAAAATTCCCCCAAACTCAGCAAAGGAGAGAAACAAAAAAGACATTTAAAAAAAGCCTCCAAACCCAGGAAAAGGGGAGACACAAAAAATAATTTTTTAAAAAATGCCCCAAAGTCAATGTCTTTGGAATCTTTAAGAGGTGTGCTTTTAGTTATTATATAGTTTTATCTATCTGTTTCATCTCAAATAAGACATGGACCTAACAAACTGATATGTTAAAATTCCATGTTTAAGAACTGTAATGGGCATGTTTCAATTTTGAACTCACAGTGCCAAAAAGACTTGCCCTACCCTGTTCTCGGGGGTGTTTCTCAATTCAGTAATTTCACATACCCAGGGAAATAAATGTGATGAAATTGTGTTTGTATACAGTAGAATTGGTTTGTTAAAAATAAAAAAACAAACAAAATGTTACTGCAATGTTTAGGACAGATTGGTGTTTAAATGGTTAAATAAAAAGTGTTCAAATGCCCCTAGTAAAACACTTTTGGGGCATTTTTTTTCTGGTCGCTATTGGGCATGCCACATTTTAAAAAAAAAAATCTTGTTTAGAAACAGTGGTGCACAGCATTCATATTTAACCCTGTAAGTGCCAAAATAAATGAAAATACCAGGCATATGAGGTGTTTCCAAAAACAGAACAAACAACTTAATACATTTTTTGTAGGTTTTTTTTCATTTGCACTGGTTAGGTATAGTTTCTATATGTGTCTATATATTTTTCATACTAAATATAATTATTGTTTCAAAAGAAAGCCCTACTTGTCCTGGAAACAAAAATATACTGTATATATTGTGGGGGTGCACTAAATGAATTAGTAGGCAATCTTAGTTGAATAAAAACATAGCAAAAACACAAAAACTGCTCTGGTCATTTAGCGCAAAAACATGGTTAAAAAAAAAAGTGGTCCCGAAAGGGGTCAAACACTAATCTACAACCACCAGACAAGCCAGAAGACTTGCTGTTCCCAGATAAATCAGATGGTTGAAGGTAAATCTTTAATAATGCCTCTGCTACCCCTTCATTTTCTACCACTTTTACCCCACCACAACCTATGTTGTAAATGTTTAAAATAAACTGAAAAGTGATTGAACTATAAGGAGCTGGGTGTGTTTTCCTCTTTGTGTTCTGAACACATTTCTAAGACTAATAAATGAAAGCACTGACCCAACCTGGTCACAAAGACCTTGGTAAGATCAGGTGACACAGGAAGCCGGTGACATAAACCCGGGAACTGAAGCTTTAATATCCTTTTAACCTAATCTCTGACACCATGTGTAATATTACATATAAAAGAACATTCAGTGAGCACAAGTTAGCCTCATGTCCCTTGTCAACATTTACCATTAGAGTTATATAACTAAAATGGACTAAAGGTCTGTTAACTTTGATTAAAAATGTACATAACACTTTGGTTACAGCAGTAAACTGGAATTGGGCTGATGTTGGAACAAATAAAAATAATTTATATTATGACTGATTAATAAGCTAAGTAAATATTTTGCTCCTTGCTGCACCTTACTAATGACAATTTTCTCAAACCAGCCATCCTAAAACATTGTGTCCAAGGGTTATCCTCATTCCCACCTTGATTTCTGCCTCACCTTTAACTTTTTATGTGTCATTTAGCATGAGATGTAGGTCTGTGGCTATTCCAGCACACCTGGGTTCCCTTGATGTCCTGGGCATTGCTTGACGCTGATCGAGATACAGTATGATGTAATAAACCGGTGCGCTGCAAAGTAATGCACGTACAAAGGCCCATGCCTGCCATTACCACCTGATACCCATCCGGCCAATCTAAAGGATTTAGTGGTGGCTTTACTACTTTTTAGTAATTGCTTAGTAAATGCACATCCGCCCAATATTGTTCTGCACATTTTGAGCAAAACCAAAAAGGAAACCTAGACGTGTACAGAGCACACACATGGCCGTGCCCGCACAGAGCACACACATGGCTGTGTCTGCAGTGTGTGTGTGTGTACCAAACATGCTCGACACTAAGCATTAATGTGATTGAGCATGTAACCTCTATATCTATGAATTCATATTCCCAGAGTTTGGTTATTGTATACCCTAAAACAGTTAATTAAATTAACATTGAAAAAAATATTGTCGTCCAATAAAATCGATCTTCAAATTTCGGGCAGTGGTGAAAACAGAATCTGGTAAATAATTCATATTAGATGACATTGAATGCAACTGTTTGCAATACCGTATTATTTTGCTACCCAGGTTTCAAACACTGTATCAAGCAACAAAAGCTTAACATTTTATCTACAAACGAACCTACACGTTTGTGTTGGAAGAGTCAGAGTCAGAACTGTGTATAAGATGGTTATATATGTAAGAGAGAAAGAGGTGTAATTGTGTTCAGGTGTAATCTCTTACATCTAATATCACATCAGAATAAAGATTAGTGATGTATAGTCGTAATATAATTAATATAAATATAAAACCTACATTTTAGATTCCATTTATTTCACGTAGATTACCTGTTACATACATATTAAGAGCTAATGCAGATCGGTCCAATATATACTATACAAATATAGTATATACATATATATAGTCAGGTTTGTGGCAGGATATTACCTGGACTGTTAATTACGATGAACATTCAGAATGATTTTAGTTAATATGTACAGAGGTTGAGCTATCAAATTTAGTTGGAGCCTTTAAATATTGGCTGCATATTTTTTTAGCAAATAAGAATATACAGGATATAATTAGTTTTATCAAAATGATTATTTGACCAACTGAGAGACATTTTAGACACAATCAGAAAGAGGCTCAATGAGGGGATTTTGCCTTCTTCTGGATTAACAGTGGGGTTGGACTTGATAAACATGTGTCTTTTTTCCTACTTTCTCTATACACAAGGTATTGGCTCCCACTGTAATTGGAAGATTTAGCCCCTGCTGTGTACATTCATATAAACATGAGTATATCTTGATAAAGAAATTAAAATATCCAAGAACATAAGATTACAATTAAAGATGGAATCACCCTGGTCTATTGGCAGTGATGTGTCTTGGGGGTTTGCATTCAGTTACAAGTTGGTGCCTCCATGTTTCTTCTGCATGCGGTTTCTGGTGGGTTCGGTGAGCACTAAGGGCTCTTGTATGACTGTAGCTGGGTAGTTTGTGCCAAGGAGTTCCACCTCCACTTTCTGGCCGGGAATACTAAGTTCTGTGGGCACATAAGCAAAGGCCAGGCTTTGGTTGGTCCTGTAACTGTATGTCCCTGATGTAGTGTTTCCAATGACCTGTAAGAGAAAGAATATCCTTTTACTTATGCATTGATGTATAAGCAATCTTCCAAATCAGAGGATACATTGTGTAAAATACAATCGTGCATTTAACAGGTGTATGCAACTCCAGTTCTGAAGTAAGAATCCCATAATGCTCAGCCAGCTTCTTGCTCTAGTGGCTGGCTGTGCAACCTGTAGTCCATAACTGCTTATTAACCCTGGTGTATAGCATCAGAATCAAGTGCTAGTCGATAACAGCTAGTCCTGGCACCAATTAACTTGAATCTTTAGGAACACTCCCTCTTTTAGATTTAAATGTGGGGGAATTGGCACTTATACATGTGCATGAGCCTACATACCACCCCTGTACCAATCATAAGCATATTTCAATTGGAATACTTTTGTCACAGAATGTTTAATTCACAAAAGAGGGAGTTTGCAGGACTACTGCACCTTATTATACATGACATCAGATCAAACCTGTCCTGAAAGAAGGGCGAAGCTGGGTTACAGTCGTGTGAAAAAGAAAGTACACCCTCTTTGAATTTTATGGTTTTACATAACAATGTCCTTTGGAGAGACCAGACCAAAGTGGGGATGTTATTCCATAATGCAGAGCGCCACGTTTGGCAAAAACCAAACACAGCATATCAGCACAAGCACCAGCAAACCAACTGTCAAGCACGGTGGTGATGATTTGGGCTTGTTTTGCAGCCACAGGACCTGGGAACCCTGCAGTCATTGAGTATTCTAAAGTTTGAGTCTATCCGTTCAATAGCTAAAGCTTGGCAGAAATGTGGCCATGCAACAGGACAATGTTCCCAAGTACACCAGCAAATCTACAACAGAATGGCTGAAAAAAGAAAAGAATCACGGTGTTGCAATGGCCCAGTCAAAGTCCAGACCTCAACCCAATAAAATGCTGTGATGGGACCTTATGAGAGCCGTGCATAAACAAAAGCCTGCAAGCCTCAATGAATTAAAGCATAGTTGTAAAGAAGAGAGGCCAAAATTATTGCACAACGATTTTAAGACACTGATTACGTCTATAGAAAATGATTACTTCAAGTTATTGCTGCTAAATGTGGTTCCACAAGCTATTGAATCATAAGGTATACTTAGATTTTCACACATGGCTTCTCCATTCTGGCTTTACTTTTTGTTGAATAGATCATGACACAGTGTAATATGTTTTAGACCTGCTAAGGAACAAATGATTGTTGATATGAAAAACCATAGAATTCAAAGAGGATGTACTTTCTTTTCCACAGGACTGTATATAATGCATAGTAAATTAAATGACAGGAAAGCCTTTTTCATAAAAAAGATACTAGAATTGGTCCTTTGTAATGCATACTAAATTACATGAACAAAAATTGCAACACTCCTATATTTTTCATTTATATAGCTCCATTATATTCTGCAGCACTGTACAATGGGTAAACAGAACATAACAAGCACTGTATCACAAACCAATTTGGAAACAAAAACAAAAGTAATTAGACCTTTGCTCAAATGAGCTTACAGTCTAGAAAGAGGTGAGGGTATATTACACGAGAGGTAAAAGTGCAAATGTTTGAGGTAGACCAGCCAGACCACTGTACCCCAGTGTATGCATTTTATATGCACTCCCATTATGTTTTATTTTGATACTTACAATACTGTTCACACTTGTACCACCAGAAGATATTGAGAAAAAGGACAAATGTGCAGAAAGGGGGGAAATAGTGAGAAGGAGAAGAGATGAGATAAAGAGAAAGAAGAGAGTAAGATATAAAGAGGATGCGAGATAGAGAAGAAAGTAAGATTAAGAGGATAGGGAGAGATGAGATAAAGAGAACGGAGTGAGATAATGCGAGATGAGGAGGAAGAAGAGAGATTGGGAGAAACGGGAGATAGTGAGAAAAGGGAGAGGTAGGAACAAAGGGGAGTGGTATAGAGAAAAAAGGAGAGACAACCAGAAATAGCAGAAGCAATAAAGAGAAAAGGAAGGATGAGATAAAGAGAAATGGGCGAGATAATGAGAAAGGGGAGGAATAAAGACACGGGTATAGATAAAGAGAAAGGGGACAAATAAAAAGGGGTAACAAGAAAGAGGAGAACAAAGATAGTCAAAGTGTTCCTATTAAATTGTCCACCACAGACCCCAGTAAATATCCACCATAAGCAATATTGGTGCCTACCCCTGGGGGAGAGATAGGCAGAAAGGGGAAAGATAATGAGAAATAGGAGAGATAATGAAATAGGTAAAGTGTGTGTATCTCGTCAGTCTATTACTGTTACTGTTTTGGGCCTAAAGGGTATAGAATGAATAAAGGGTGCGTCTGAGCCAAACTGAGAGAAGCCCGAGATTCTGAGAGGACATGATTTTTCAGTTGGTCTATACTGGCAATGCTATGTTTGCATGCATTACAGGGTTTGTATGTCTTATTCAGTTGATATATACCTGCAATAGTGTGCTTCTATTTGTTGTTTATTTGTTTGTTTACAACAAAAAATTTCAGAGCATATTTTTGCCATTCTGTGTGTATGCACATAATAAACGTACATACGTAGAGACAAAGAAATCACGATCCTTCCCAATATACCATGCTATCCCTAAATCCAATAAGCTATGTTAATCATCTGCTGTGAATCTTATTTATATACATACACTGTATAAGTTAAAATGTTATTATATATATATATATATATATATATATATATATATATATATATATATATATATATATATATATATATATATAATCTTCTCACCTTTCCATTGTACCAGATGCTCTCATTGCCCTCTGGATCGACATTGTCTGTTTCCAGGGTCAGATAGACCAATTTCCGCTGGAGACCCTTTTCCTTTATTTGCTTCAGAGCTTGTTTGCCAATGAAGTCTGCTGACTAAAAACACATCATAATGCTGAATATATATTTCTTATCCTTCCAAACATAGTTTTGTGTACATGGTATGAGAGCACATAGCAGCGAATTCGCCTAACTGAGGGACAACATGTTACGTACCTTAAACTTAGACTAAAAATCTACTTGACCCAGGTGCTTTTCTTGGCCAAGCAGGTCAATGACATGGAATCTCAGGGAAGGCACAGCTCACATTAGTGGCTAAAGCCATGAGGAAGGCTTAACCTCATCAAACGACATCAACAAACATGGCGTCAGTAGTGAAAAAACTGCTACCGATATATCATATCAGACAATGTGAAGTTCTGTGGTGTGTAGCTTTGTCAACAAAGAATTTAAATCCCTAGGTTTCACTCTGTAAAGCCACTTCTCAAGTACCAGATCTTTATGTGAAGTGCAGCACGCAGAATAAGTTACACTATATTGTAACAGCCTGGTGCTTATTCATTTGATGTCTTTCTTTGAATACAAATTTGCATAGCACATTAGAACAAAGTTTGTGAAAGGTCCCTTAAATATACTCTAGTAAAATGTAGGAACAGTATAGGGTTGTTCACAAGAACAGAAAGCAGCTTGAGACACGCAAAAACACATTTTCAGAAAGCAAGCTTGCATCAAGGTATTTGAAGGCTTTTCTGCTTTAGGTCCCCTAAATCATCTGTGTCTTCTTCACAGCAGAACAACTGCTTTTGAAAAATGTTTTTTTTTTTTTTTAATAGAATACCGGTTATTTAGCGGACTCTTGCCTCTTACTGTAATAATTCTGTAATAAAATATTGAAAATAGTAGCAAATTGACCATTTAAACGCAATGGCTATACTTGAGAGGGTAACCCACTAGTTGCTGAAAAAAGACACTGTTGGTAAAACTATAGTCAAACTAACAATACAACTTAACCTTTAATTAAGAAAAAAAACACAATTTCATAACAGAAATATTAGTTAGTAGGAAAAAATATGAGTATATTAAATCTCATCTGCAGTGGGGCATCACAATGTATTGGGAGGGGGATAAATATAGAACAAAATATCTCTGGTACATACAATACAGGTAGATATCCCCAAATAATTAAATACATGAAAAACCTTGGTAAAATGAAAATTATGATCCGTCATTTTAAATAAGGACTTTGCACTTGAATGTACAGCAGGATGCCTAGGTTGGAGCTCAAAAAGTGAATTTTTGGCAGCATTATACTATACGATTAGTTCTGTTCCACAAAGGTGAATATGTATCTTGTAGTTTCTTTTGTACAATGGTTATCCACATGGTGGCAGGCTTCGACAGGCAATCTAGTTCCTTATTTACAGAAATGCAGATCCATTGTCTATGTTTTACCATTTATTCCTTCATACCTGAAAATTGTACCTTCTTTAACCAAATGTCCTGCAAGCTGGTCCAAAATTCTTCAAAATGGGCCAGACTGGCCCACTCGTGGAGGCAGAAACGTAAAGCAATGTTATAAGACAACATTGTGTGAGCAGCTAGAAAGAAGGCTTCCGGCAAGGTGTGTTAGAGGATAAGGGAGTTAAGGAGTTGGCGTGTGTGAGCACGTGTTTGTCAGTGTGAGTTTGTATGTGTGTTAGTGTGAGTGTGTGCAAGAGTATGTGTGTAAATATGTGTGCAAGTGCGTATGTTAGTTACTGGGGAGGGAGTAAGGGCCAGTTGGGCCACTTGGCTTTATCTGCCCCGTGGGCAAGATGGTGCAAATTATCGCGTTACCATAGAGACTATAAAAATGTTCTTAGAAGTTTCTGTATTGTTTTTATGTGATCAAACCTTCATAGCAAAAAATAACACGAGAGGTCTACTAAGATGTTTAATGCTGGGTCTTTCAGTGTCTTAATAAAATGCACCTTCCATAATCCTTTCCAGATCCTTAAATTATTTTTTCCCAGCTAAAGATGGGAAAAAAATTATTGAAGGATCTGGAAAGGAATATGTTCCCTGAGATGATTTTATGATTTTTGTACCACCCACCTTGTTTAACTTTATGAAGTATTGAAGACCTGCTTCCAATGGGTTTGTGTCACAATTCATCTGCCAACAAAAATAAAAGCGAAAAACACATAACTTAACACTCTTATAATTCATTTACGTTTAATTTAAATGTGTAGGTCATTAAAGGACTGAATAATGTTTGCTGCCTTATAGTTCCTACATCATTTACATTGTGTTTCATTCACAACCACAAAGCATTATGGAGTTTCAACTATGGGTATTGCTTCTACAAGAGTAGCATATGGAGGCATAAAAATTATACCGGACCGCTGTTGGAGCACAATGGGGAAAACATGGACGGTGTTCATACTGGTAAGAAAAACATTGGGAGGTTTATAGAACATAAAGTTCTATAAAATGCATCTACTTTGGCCCTCTCCTTCATCACGTTTTGTCGCTGGAAGATGCACTGGTGTCAATAGACTACCAGAAGGAACACATTTTAGTTATTGATCAATGTAACCATTTTTTTCATGACATGTGTGGAAACGGTTTGTGGTCTATCACAAATCTGTCAAAGTTCTCCTGAAAGACCAATAGCTGAAGGGTGTGAGAATAACTTTGACCATTTTAAGGTAATATTTTGCAGGGAATGTGGGTATAAAAAAAAGGATTTCTGGGGCTTCAGGTACAGGAATGATCTAATTCACCTCAGCTCCCCAGGCACGGAAAGCTTTCTCCAGTCTCAATGCATTCATGGCGTAAGTTCCGAAGTTGTCAATTCCTTGTTCTTGACCAGCGTGCATGATATTATTGTATAAGGCAGACGTGTCCTCTCTCCTGTGGTAGAGCTCCCAGCCAAGTTCACCTGGTACCACAAAATGTGTGAGTATGATTATTAGCTTCACATCTACAGCATCAGTAATTGGACATATAATATGCAATCACACATATTCACTGTTCTATCTCAGCTGATTCTAAAAGCATCCTAATATGGAACGCCTACCATTTTATTTTATTACTAGCATCAGATTAAAAATATGTTTTTACAAATATTGTGCTGTTTTCTTTTTTAAAACATTAAAATAGCAAAAAAAAGTTCTGCGATGAGGGCTGAAGCGATAATAACCTGTGATTTAAAGCAAAGGCCTGGGGTCATGGGCTTATGCCACATGTCAATGATCCAAGTCTCCCAATTGTCCGACGGAAGGCAGGGGAGATAAGTGCTTTAGCTTGGATTTGTCTTGTGTGCTGACTCTGCATTATAAGTGTGTTTGTCACATCCAGACGGAGGGGGGAAGAAACAGTTTTTGGTGCAAGTAGAATTCACAAAAAGGTTTGTCCAGTGAGTGTCTTTACTGGGCGAACAAATCCCCTGATACTTAATGGTATACCAACCCACTTGTTATTTCCTATAAAAATCTGTACGTCAGTAAAAGCTGATCAGATAAAGAAATGTCATTGAAAACCAAAGACCTCAGCAAAAAAGAACCAAACTTATATAAACGTTACATATTATACTTATCTGAAAATAACTAAACCACAACTAAAACATTGTTTTTCCAAGGCCAACATTCTCAAAGTTACCCTAAATACACAATGTGTTTGTAGTGAAAACTGTTTGCAACTACATAACCTGTATGTTTTAAAAATGCTAGAAAATTACTTATTTTTGCATTTGTTTCCTTAATATAAAAACCTCACTGTCAAACACATACAATTTAGAAAAAAAACAACTTTACCTGCATATTATGGGAAATATTAAAGCAGAAGCCAATATCACTTATAAACCATGCAGATGTGCTTTATTTTCATACAATAGTGCTATTAATGCACCTTTTCCCTATTCTTTCATCGTAGCCAAGTGCACATATCATTTGGACAATGAGCTTACAGTCTAATTTCTAATGTGATGTTTTCATTTTTGCATAACTTACATCCAGAGAACAATGACCCTATTTATCACGGCAAACTGGAGTAGTTTTGAGCTGAATAGAAACTGTTACATAGTTACATAGTTACATAGGCTGAAAAAAGACATGCGTCCATCAAGTTCAGCCTTTCCTATATCTGTTAATTTGTTGCTGTTGATCCAAAAGAAGGCAAAAAACCCCGGCTTCGCTCTTTCCAATTTTGCACTAACCAGGGAAAAAATTTTCTTCTTGACCCCAAAATGGCAGTCAGATTTCTCCTTGGATCAATAAGCTGTTTCCCCATAATTAAAGATTATATCCCCGAACATTATGTTTTTCCTGTTGCTTTAAATGTTGCATTTCACCCACAACTTGTTTTTCCTTCTTAAATATTAGCCAATATTTTAGGGTTTATTCACTAAAGAGGGACTCCACTGGTGCATTTCATAAAGGACCGAAGTCTATGAGTTTCAAAATGTACACAGTATGTCACCTGTATAGGATATCCGAATAGCTGTCACAGGGATACCAGAGAGGCTGATTTTTCGGGATTGCAGAAATTTGAAGGCCTCATCACTGAGATCCTCTGCTGTTAGTTTTTGAAGAACATCCCTGGACAGTGGTCCAGCTACTCCAATAACCCCAGTCTCTTCGGTCACATTAACAAGCTCCACGCTGTATTTGTTTTGTACTGCAGCCTCCTCTAACCACCTACAAAAAAAATACAAATAACCCTGTGACAAAGACATTTGAGTTTTTTTTTAATATTTTTGGGTTCCAGTGTTCCGTTTCAGTCAGAGAGTTGAATGTAATTGGATAATGAGAAAAATGGAAATGTCTATGGTACATTCTCTTCTCGGGACTCTGCATGTGGCTTGCTCGCCATTTTTAAGAGAGCCACGGCACACTGGGTGGCATAACTGTGTGTCCCCTCATTACCCCATGCAAGCCATGCATTTTCCACTGTTATGTAGGAGATGCTGAGATCTTGACAAATAAACACCAGGTGCTAATTATGACTATAAATGTTAAAATAAATGACGGTAAATATATTCACCAGGATTTGGGAGTACGGTGCATCTAAACCCTATTACAAACCTTAGATCGTGAAGTTCTGACCCAGAGCCAGTGATGAGCAAAAATTCTCCAGGGGACAAGTGAGACACGGTGAGCTCTGCATATACATGGCCTTTTGGTGTTAGCATATGGCTAATGTTTGTGAAACCCACCTGTGTGTAAGAAAACACTCTTACAGTCATTGACATTGAGATTATGAATTAACTAGACCGAGCTATGTTCATTTTCAGTTTGGGGTGAGGTCATTGTGATTAATACCATAAACAATATATACATTTAGTGTCTCTCGGAATGAATATTTATTGAGAGGAACAACAGCTGTCAAAAAGTATAAAAAACAATAAAAAGTTGGCGGGCTAAGTGTTTTTTTCCCCATCATCAATTACCGTGTTAAATGTGCAAGACATTGTGAGGTTTGATGAAGATTAAACCAGCTGGAACAGCTATGCGTAACCAAGTGGGAATATCGGCCCTGCTGGTTGATTATGACAAGTTCTAATTTAGAATTATGACCGTGTACGTACAGGCCCTACATTTAATACATATTTATCATGCACCTTTGGGATGGTATTTGCAAACACATGGTCCAGCAGTTTGGTCGCATCTATTCCTTTGACAGTAAACTTGCCAAATGGCGTAAGATCGATCACTCCAACTTTTTCCATAACCTGCTTATATTCACGTCTAACCGGTTCAAACCAGTTTGTTCTTCTGAAACTTGGTCTGGAAGGAAATATGTGCAAACCAGATTTTATTCAGACTTCAACAATGTTATTCGATGCATTGAATCATTTTGCTATATTTTTATGTATGCACCACAGCCGGTAGTTTCTTCTGGTAGAAAAAGCTGTGTCGTTCATCAAGCATAAACATAGAGAGAACGTCAATCCACACTTACTTGTATCCCACGTCGTCCCCAGGTTTGTAGAACCAGTGAGGCTGCTCCCATCCGGCATGGAATCCCATTGAGCATTTTGTCTTGAGAAGATTATATAAGCCACTTACTCTTTCTGTTGGTCTCCCAGCAAACCTCTCTTCTTTAGGATAACCAACTACAAAAGAAGCCTTGCATCAAACTGACTAACAGCAATATATATTTGTACACTACTTACCGGTAAATATCACATTGAATTAATACTTATTCTTCACAATAGTACAGTAGAGCCATTCAAATTAGACATTATGTATAATATATAAGTGTTTATGTGTATTTAGAGAACTCTTTGATAGCTACTCATCCTCAGTGGAACTACAACCCCATGATTTAGCTTCTGGTGGCATAAAAGCAAATTGAGAATGAATACCATAGGTGCAGTACTTCAGAAACATCTACCTGGCTACATGTTTGCACTCACTGCTTCACATTTTTAACCACTGAAGGAAACCCCTAGTTTTAATGTACAGAACACAAATATGTGGTGAGAATCCACACAGAGATACATTCACTAAGATCTGATTGGTACATAAGCCACAGTTGAGTTTAAGTGCCACTCAGGTCGATGCAGGATAAATGTGGCTGTGAACATCTGGTTACAGTGGGCACTCATCTAAGAGATAAACTCATGGAAGACACCCCACACCCCACCAGAGATCAAAATTATTGGGGTTTAGTAACCTTGGAAAATGTCAGGCTGCACAGAGACAGACCATGTTCCTTTTACAAGTTGGACCAAGCATAGTCCTTTAGTTTTATAGTGATAGCTCACAGCTCGGATAGGTTTGAGTTTTATAATGTCTAAAGCACGCATACGTGTACTAACAAGCATAAAGGTCTTTCAGCCTATTCAACTGGTAAGTAGAAACCTTTTATCAGTCAAGAGCTCACCAATGTTGTTGAATCCATACGATTCTCTTGCTTTTAAGGCAGTATAATGTGTTGTGGTCCATTTTCCATATCGGTTTGGATCTAATTCAATGAGGTCAAATGGAGGCTCACCACATATGATCCAGTCACTTAAAAATTTGCCAATGCCTCCAGCATGAACTATTCCGTATCTTTAAGACATACAGTGTAGAATTACTTTGAGGCAGATCAAGTACAAAGTAATCAAGGATGCAATGACAAATCCAATAAGAGAAAATATCCCATGCACCAGTTTCAAACAATACGTACGTATATAATAATAATATGAGTATGGTTCATTATGATATGAGTAAATACAGTGTGACTGATCAGCCGGATTTCTCTTCTCTGCAGAGGAAGCCTCTGCTTTTAACTATAAACATGAGGCTTTCCTCTTCAACTGAAGTAAATGTTATTCACTGAAACAGAAGCAGTGTTTTTTTTTTTTACTTGACAGCTTCAAGGGAACTGTTCAATGACCGCAGATCAGGAAGGTCCATTGGTTAATCTATGAGCCTCTCAAGCAAGGAGGTCCATTGGTAAATCTATGAGCCTTTCAATCAAGGAGTTTCATTGGTTAATCTAAGAGTCTCTCAAAGAAGGAGGCCCGTTAATCTAAGAGTCTTTAAAGGAAGGAGGCCCATTGGTTAATCTTAAAGACACTCAAGCAAGGAGGCCCATTGGTTAATCTAAGAGCATCTCTGCCACCCACTCTCTTTTTAAAATTGGTCAGCTGTGAAACCAGGAGTGTTACGGGTATGCCCTATCAATGCCCCTTGCTTTGTATTTGAGGACCCTCTTTAATCATGGGAAAATACCCACAGTGTCCATTTTAAAATGAACAGACCCATGGCCATATTTCTTATATAGTGACCTGTTCTGCTGTCGACAAAAAACCCTTTCACACCTCAAAGCCTTTAGTAGTAGACTAAATTAAGAAATATGAACCAAACCTATATTATTGTGTTTACTTACCCAAAACCAATGGCTACCCAGTAATTCTGCACACCTTGATGGGGGCCAACCATCGGAAGAATATCTGGAGTGTATGTTATTGGTCCTGAAACTATATTAACAATGTCGGCATTTTTCAGAACAGGAACCATCTCCATAGCTGCTTCTACGTGGTCCATAATCCTATCTAGATCTGACTCAAACAATTCTTTACCAAATCCTTCAAAAAAAAAAGAGAAAAAAAAAAATCATTGAATCACAAATTTTAATTGCATATATCCCTAATTAGAAATTCCAAGTGTTACAGGGTCTCAACAGAAAATATGGGAGAAAAAGAGTATCGAACGTCTGCTTCCACCAAACTACCATAGTGTCTGCCACGCTATGTTTTTGACAGGGGCTGAATATACTATTTACCTAGTTTCTACACTTGGCAGAAACTAAAGCTTTTTTACTAGACAATCCTCATGATTTGGGTCAAACCCCCCAATTAATTATTAAGGCTGTATACTGTATAAAATACATCAGTCACATTAATGACAAACCTCTCCATCTTCCAGCCTATAAGGAAATTATTAATATATAAGACAAATTCCTTCCTCATCCTTTACTGCTTTCTTCACTTGTATTTCTGTGCTGTGCTACATCACATGTCTACTCATCGTGCTGGTCTATCCTACATCCTACATAAAATACTTTAGTTAATAAACTCTACAGTTTTATTGAAATGGAAAAAAATGCAACAATGTTCTTTTCCCCGTTCGTATCCTTCTTACCTGGTGGAACTCCGTCAGTAACCCAGGAGTCTTGTAGCTTCATCTTTTCTTGGCTTTCATATGGACCAAATAAAAGCCCATCTCTCTCTTGTCGTAAATAGTAGGATCCTTCCAGGTCGCGAAGAACAGGAAGTTCCTTTTTTAAGGCTTTCACTTCAGGAACTGTAGCTGTCACAACATACTGATGGTGAACAGG
This sequence comes from Spea bombifrons, assembly GCF_027358695.1. Classification (NCBI taxonomy): domain Eukaryota; kingdom Metazoa; phylum Chordata; class Amphibia; order Anura; family Pelobatidae; genus Spea; species Spea bombifrons. Next base: position 145,135,646 of record NC_071087.1, read on the forward strand.
GATAAGTGGGTGCTGCAATCCAATAAGCTTTCCAACCTCTCGAGCCCAGAATCCTAAAATGGAGAAATAGTGTCAAATTGAAATAATAATGTTATTGCTCTACCCGAAAGAACTAATTAAACACCTAATCAACAGAGTGGTGGCCTCTACAAGTGAAATATATAATTGTATTCATTCTAAAAACACTCTTTTGCCTATTGTTAGCAGGCCTGGCAACTTTTGCCCAGGGGGTTTTTGACCAAATAATCCAGCGGTCCATAAGATATTTAGCAATCGATACCCCATGAGTAGACAATCCATTAAACAAGCAAAAAAGGGATCCATTCATAACTTAAATGCTGCCAAAAGTCCTTGTTACTCTAATCTGGTGGCTATATGTGGAACTGCATGTAAAACACATAAAGAAATAAAGTAGTGACACATTTTTTTCTATCACAGTACATAAAAATCCTTCACCTCCCTGCCCCCTTCCTGCACCTATTTAACTTCTCATCACCTCTACTATTTAATAACTTTGGTAGTGTGATATGTAATGGACGCCCAGTCTATTTTAATATACCAGGACTCATTCATTTCGAGAGTGGATGCTCCACCTAATCGTATGTCCCACTATACCATTTTTTATTCCACCGATGTCCAGAGCTTCATCAAGCTTTTGCAAGTTGCAGGCGAGGGTACACGTAAGAGTTTTTGAGCGAAAAATGCCTTTATCATATATTTAGGCCTTGGTAAATGTATTTTTGCAAAAGATCTTAAAAAGCCTTTATTATTTTGTCTGTCTTATGTCTGTTGTTCGTTTGATATATTAATCTGTGTAAACTAACTGCGTTAAATACTTCTGTTAGGTTCAATCTATATAGAGCAACAAAAGGCTAAACGCCATTGCCGCACTATTTTTGTAACAGGTTGTATTCTACGAACGCTTGGCTTCAGCACAAAGTACTCGAATTTCCACATTTATAACACTGGTGATTTCACAACATTGCTGGAAAAGAGAAAGGACTCTCCTTAATATATGTTCTCCTTGTTAATGTTGTCTTACAGGAAACATACGTGTAGCGTGTAGAAGCACGTTACAGCTGTCAGATTAAGTTTTGTAGTAAACAGAGCCGAAAATATTAAATTTGTCATGAAGCAGCAGAACAAACTGCTTTTTTAACTCTGTTTCATTCAAATTCCGTTTGCGTAAAGTGTAAATATTGTTTATGTTCCCAAATAAAATTTGACCTTAGTTATTTGGACACGCAGTGACTTGTTTGATAAAAATGTCACAGATTCCCCGAAAGCAAATGTCATTGCGTGCTGGCAAGCTCAACGCAAGCTCAACGCACATTGGGTTAGGAGACACCTTTTCAGTTGAAATCTCTTTTCAGAGTACGAAATCAGACATATTGACTACAAGTTAAATAAACACAGCAGCAGATAAAAACTAACTAAACTAACTAAACTCGTTTTAGTTCCATAAGGTCATTCTTATTTAATATACTGCAGAACAGTGCCCCAAAATCATGAGGAGGAACACAGGAGAGTTGGGAGGTATGAGGTAAAAGGTTATACACCCCCCATACTGGCATCTTACTTGTGCTGATCAGCAACACGTGGAAAATATATGTGTCCTGGAAAACCATGCAACATGAGGCCTGATGGCTATGTCTTTGTGAGCCAAAAAATGACTGAGAATCACAAATCTTATATTCCAAACAGTACGTATAAAACACCCGATTTCATTTTCCAACACATTTTCCACAAAAGGTTTACTTTTTTCTTTAAAAATTTTTTTGTGTTTTCTTCAAACCCTGTAGCTACTTGTAGAATCACATGTAACCCACGCACCCTTCTCACTCTCTCTGCGGTCCCAACACAAAGGTAGTTGAGTTTATAAGTTGTTTATAACGACATGACTTGGCCAGGGATCCAATTAAATATTTGGATTCCTGTTAAACTTACTACAGGCGTAGAAGCCGCACCGAAGCGGTCTGATCTAGTTCATTCTAGTTTTGTAGCTAAATCTTGGCACTGAGGACAGTTTGGCCAACATCCCAATGGCTTTGCCGTTCCAAGTGAGGAAATATGAATCCCGCACAACATGGCACAGAGTCAAAACATGAGCAACTGAGCAGCTAGTAAAATAACCAGAACAACCAATAACTGGCTCTTGAAGGGGTTAATAAAATGAATTTTCATCACAGCCAAAATATCAGATTGACATCTAGTAATACTGTGTTATGCACACTGTCCATCTGATATTTCACACCATAGCCAATATTTTCCACATAAATGTGGGAATGGTTTTGTTAAGCCTTAAAGATGTAGTTTTTTGACAGTTTTTTTCCCAAATCTTACACTTTACTAGAAACTAAGTATAGCAATGTTAACATGTACCCAAAATAAAATAAGCTATATATATAAAATGCTGACTATGCCACAGGTTGCTTCCCAGGGCCGGATTGGCTATGACGAGAAGGTCCTGGCACTTTAAGGCTGGCGGCCCCCTGATGACGTATGTACAGCAGACGGCTGGATATGCACGGCCGGTTACATTTTATGTTCACATAGCGAACGGCCGGCAGCTGGCAGCCCCACACTTCTGCACATGATTTGGCTCTGGAGTGGCAGATCGGGTGAGCATTTTTTCCCGGTGTGTCAGATGCCCAGTCCAAGCCTACTGCTGCCAATCTCAGCTTCCTTGGGGGTAATTAAATATATCTAAAACAATAGCACTGCTTACCCTACAAATATCTCAAATTATTGGTACAGTACCATCAACTTATATTGGCACCTTTGGTAAAAATGAGCAAAGAAGGCTGTGAAAAAGTGTCTTCTTTTCTTCAAAAAAATCCACAAAAATATTCTGCTTTCATGGATATAAAACAACAGCAAACACAACGCTGGTTTATCCAAAAAAAACAAAAACATTTTTTTTAAGTATATGTGTGGCATAATTATTGGCACCCCTATTCATATGAAATAAGAAAATATATTTGATGTATATTGCCATTGATATTTTACATTTTTAGTACACCTGGTTGACTAGGAACATGGCTTCCTGTTTCACAGGGGTATAAATATAACACATAGGCCAAATTCCCTTAGCCATTCATCACAATAGGTAAGACCAAGGAATATAGCTGTGATGTGCGGCAAAAGGTTGCTGAGCTTCACAAAATGGGAAGTGGCTATAGGAAAATAGACAAAGCATTGAAAAAGCCAATTTCCACCATTAGGGCAATAATTAAGAAGTTCCAGTCAACTAGAAATGTTATGAATAACCCGGAAGAGGACGTGTGTCTAAATTGTCTCCACGCACTGTGATGCGGCATTTGTTTATGCACCTCTCTCTTAAGGTCTCGCCACAGCATCTCATTAGGGTTGAGGTCTGGAGTTTGACCGGGCCATTGCAACAACTTTATTCTTTTCTTTTTCAGCCATTCTGTTGGTGTGTTTGTGATCATTGTCCTGTGGCGTGACACAATTTTGGCCAAGCCTTAGCTGTCGGACAGATGGCCTCAGATTTGACTCTAGAATACTTTGATATACAGAGGAGTTCAGGGCCGACTCAGTGACTGCAAGTTTTTGTTGAATAAATCATGACATGGCGTAATATGTCATGTGTTGTTCATCTGAGGTTGTATTTACCTATTTTTTAGACCTGCTAAGGAACAGATACCAGAGAATTCAAAGAGAGTGTATTTTCTTTTTCACATGACTTCATCAAAAAAGTCCTACCATGGCCATCACAGTCCCCTGGATTTCGACCAAAAATTCTGAGCCTTTTGGTTGGTTTTCATCTATTTTGTGTGGGGGGGGTCTGGCCTCATTTGTTAAATTTGTCCGAATCCAAATGTACTAGTCTAATTTAAAACCTCTATACTGCCTTTCTGCTCCATTTCATGTTATTTTAATGGACAAAAAAATGCATTTCTTTCAAAAACAAGAACATTTTTAAGTGACCCAAAACTTTTGAACAGTAAAAAAATTTTTTTAGTATGTATACTACTGTTCAAATGTTTTGGGTTACTTAAAAAGCCACTATTAAAATAGCCCATAAAGCTTCCAGAAATAGATATAAATGAAATAACAGCACATTTTTATGTAACATACAAAATCTTAGATTCTGCTTATAGTAAAGAAGAAAAAAAAAGCATGATGGCAGATAATGTTCACAAATAACTATCGGGTCAAAAGTCACCCAATCACCTCTGCCGCTCTAAAGAATTTACAAAAAAACCAACAAAGAATAAAGCAGAGACCCCTGAATAACACAGTAAGAGCCAAAATAATCCTTGAGGAATCTTCATTTAATAAGTAATAATGCCAAATAAAATCACAGAGCTAGTCAGCAGTACAATGTGGTCTGACATTCTGGGTTAATCTTAGTACAAACACCAAGAAAACATATGCAAGTCTACTTCCTAGAACAGTCACAGATCTGAAAACCAAGCACATTTTTGGAAACTAGCCATCTGTTAAAAATAAACATTTACTTGGCAGACAGCATAGGATGGTCCTTTTAAGATGAAACTATATTATAGATATAGAGATTGTGTGTTCCTTTACCGCTGCTGTCTATTTATTTGTTTGATTAATATTTTTTTTGAGTATGAGTGGGTAATCAGAACTGTGCCTTAATTAGCTGGTGATGTGTGAGTAAAGGTTTTTGTAAAGTGCTAAGTACATCTGCTAATGCTAAGTAAATACAAATACACGTACGTACATGTATTATTGTTATTATTACTATGTATATGGCACCATCATAATGGGTAGACAGGACATAACAAGTAGTTTAGAACAATTTGACTTACAGAAACAATAGGTGAGGAGGACCCTGCTCAAACAAGCTTACAATCTAGAAGGAGTCAGCGTGTATTACACAGGAGGTAGAAGTATCACTCTTTGCTCTGTAAACACATAATGATAGTACTGCTGGACGTAAGTTCAGTCCTAAGGTAGGAGGACTAGGAAAGCTGAGCTACATGTAGGGGGGAGGTAAGGGAGTTTAAGATATCAGCTGATAGCCGTCCTTAAAAAGTGTAAGGCTTTTTAGAAGAACTCAAGGCAGAGGGATAGTCAGACAAGCCGGGGAAGGACATTTCAGGCGATGAGGAAGCCCTTGATGAATATTGTAAGCGTGCATGAGAAGTAGAATCAGAGCAGAGGATGGGTGAATGTCATTGTAGGAGTGTATTTGAAGATAAGTGAGGATATGTGAGAAGCGGAACTGTTATCAAAGTGACAGTCAGGATTTTGGATGGAAGCCTGGATAGTATATGCACTATGGCCATTGGAGATGACTTCATTGGAGATGTCTTATTGGAGATAAAACAAGAAACATAAAGGGTTCTACTGATGGATTTTATTTTGGAAGATGTATATTTCTTGTTCAATGCATGGAGTGAAGATGCAGAGACTGATTTTCATAACTTCTATTATGTCAGATTATGGGTATCTCCAGGCAATAGAAAGAAGGAGTACATCCAGTTGCCAGTGATTTTGTTAACAGTAAGAACTCCAGTCATAGGCACACAAAGACGGATGTGTTCCGCCCGGGCAGTGAGATGAAGGTCCCCCAAGGTGTTCTTCAAGGTCAGCCTACCTCTCGTTGAAGAGTGCCATAGCCCTGAGCCCAGCATCACAAACCACAAACAGTATAAGGAACGACTGGTAATAAGGTCTGTGCAGACATCCATTTGAGATGTGCCACCTAGGATGACACCCCTTCCTGGTCCATTAATGGTAGGAAAACGGAAGGGGCATTAAAATAATAGTCTGCTGTAGATGATAGAGAGAGGGATGGGACATCTGTACACATATTGGTGTGCGTACAAGGTGGGACAAATGTACAATTCTGTACTGATGTGTCAACAGCTCTTGGCTCACCCTGACGGCCGTACATGTGTGAGGGAAGAAGAAGTGAGTAGGTGTGCAAGGAAAACAATTAATTAGGAGGAAACAACATAGTTATCTCTTGGTTTTTCAAAATTTTAGATACATTAGATACAACTTTAATACAAATATTTCAGATTCTGAAACATCATTACAAGCTCTATATACCCTACATTCAGCGTTTCTACACAAAATAGCACGCCTATAAAAATGAAACTAAGCGTCCCATAAATTACAGAATAGACAACATCAATACCTTACACAAGAAATGTGCAATAAGGAGAGACAACAGATATGGTTTCTGGAATATCATGTCGGCGGAAGCAGAATCAACCAGACCAACATGTAATAAGACTGTAGCAATTAAAAGATCAAGCCTAGTGCGCACTTGCTGTAACACCTGTATGTTTGACCCTTCTACATCCAAGGAAATGCAATATGTTTTCTTTGTGTAATGCCATTAATAGATAAGCAAGATGTTTAATTGTCCTACCTGTAGCATTCACAATTCTCTTTGCGTGAATTGTTCCATGTGGGGTTTCCACGTTCCATGTTCCATCGGATCTAGGTGTGAGATTAATCACCTGGGCAGGGAAGTATAACTGGGCACCATATTTCCTGGCCCCTGCAGCCAGGGCCATCGTCAAAGAATAGGGGTCTATATGACCATCTCCAGGATTATACAGGCCGGCTAGAACCTATACAAAGCAGAATTTTCATCATTAGACCCAAGACTGAGTAATGCAGGAATGTGTGCTGTAAAAACAGGTAACACACAAGGATTGGAAGAGTTACACTAACATAGATCAATGGGATGGAATCTTACGAGAACGCGTTTTAGGTATAATCAGTTAAAATGATTAATCCAAAGTATATAAATGTATAGTTCTATACCTGACAATGTGCTTTTGTGAGTGTACGAATACACAGAGCATAGCAAGGGTCCTTAGGGGCCAAATTTAGACACATGGCCCTGGACACTTACACTCATTTAAAAGGTGTGGGCATTCATACTAGACTGTATGGTACTACGGCCAAGAACAATTACAGTAAGGCAGGGGTGCACCCCATGAAAAAAAATTCCAAAAAATAGAAAGCAAAATATATGTATTATAGTAATGTATTAAGCACAATAGTGCTAGAGAAAGCATACAGTCCTTAAATCAAATACATACATGACAGAAGAGCGGAGAATGCAGAGGAGATGCCCAATGTTTTGACCTAAGGTACTATGACTATGACTATGCGTCCTTACTCCCTAAGAGTTTGGGTCCAAACCATAACATAACCTGAGCTGTGATTACATCTGAGTCTATGGCTATACCTTAACTTATGCTCACAAACCAATTAGGTCTGTTCTCATATCTAGACAATGATCATATACCTTGTCTATGTTCAGCAATGGAAACAGCTCCTGGACTTTTTCAGGCCCAACCAGGTACTGTGGATTTGGGTGCCAGCGGGAACGTGTCATTTGGTACTTGAGCTCATCCACTCTTGTTGGTGTTGAAGCAATTCTGATACTCCCAGGTTGGTGAAACCCAACAGCCTATAAGCGTGACATAGAAGAGAATTTGATGGTAAATATCCAATAAAATAGGTGCTTGTACTTGTATTTATATTTTTCACTTTATTTCACTTTAAGAAATGTATTTCCATCTGTAATACATATATCAAAGAAAAATTTCAACTATATATTTTATAATTTTTTCTGAGACATACAGCACCAAGGTCTGCCTATAGTTACCCCATCCAGTTACATAGACATCGATGCAATCAGCATCAACGAGGGGCTGCTGGTTCCCTCATCCAGAAAATTAGGCGATGTCAATATACTGTTATGCGAGGAGTGAGAAATCAGATTGCCTTTTCTGGCCAAACGGGGGGTTAAACTCAATAGACTAGTCCTTTTCTAACCTCTGTTCCTATATGACTATGTGACTACGCAACTGATGACATCCTCTTCTGCATGAACTTGGATTCCATTTGTACAAAACAAATAACAAAATGCCTACGTTGGATAAAAACATAACCTTTTAGGGTCCCGGGACCCGCTAACGGTAGAATTGGCGCAAAAATGAATAGGATGCCACTGGGTTCCTCACTGAAGCAGGCAGTCAGCGGACAGACCAGACCAATGCGGTGGGCTGTAGGAACTGTTTAGGGGACACAGCGTGGAGCCAGGATTCATTTTGGGGGTATGGGGTCCCATTCCCTCTTGGAATAACATATAATAACTGTATATTGACAATGCCTTGTTATTTACATTAAAGAATCATTTACTTTTCTTTGCAGTTTTGGTCATAACACAGACTGCAGGCTGTTTGGTTGACATGAAGAGGTCAATGGCGATGTTTTTTAGTGAATGTATACAGTAGAGATTGTCTGGTCAATGTTTTAGCTGCAAGGACATTTACTCTGCAATAAGTGACTATTATAGCGAGACAAACATAGGTTAATATTTACCTAATATTTACCGCAGTGCTTACATACTTTGTTGTGTGATTATTAATAAATATAAGGCATGTCTTGTAAGCACCGTGATTTATCATGCGGAAAGACCAAAGGAAAAGGTTGATGATGGCTCAGTTATAACGGCGGCTAGAAATAGTTGGGGAATATGGACAATAGTCACCATTACAATCACGTATAGAAATTCTCCAGGTTTGACCCAGGCCATCAATGAAAGGCTACCATCAGGGACACTTCGGTTCCATTTGCCAGACCTCTGAGTCCCAGAATTGTCTTTATCAATACAGCCTATTGCTTCATATATTTCTGGCTAAAGCACTTTTGGTGTACAGTCCAAGATCTGGACTAATCAACATGGAAACCGGTGGGATGTTTCTGTTGATTGTTCTAAATTTTGCACCAGAATGGACCCTGTTTACCCTTGATAAACATGTTCCAAACATTTCTGTGTGTTTTTGATGAATGCCTACATTTACGTATTCCATAGCTGTGTGTAACCTTTTTTGGTAGTTTTTATCATTTGATACAAGTATTACAAGGTCAGTGTGGTCAAAGTGCTATGTTACAGATTCCACAACCAAAACAGAACAAAAAACGTCACCCTTCCCAGAAAGCAGATAACAAAGATGGAGACAGAACAAAACAGATCCGAGCAAATCCTTCCGGGTGCCTACCTATAAATCAGAAGTGGGGATCAGCACGTACATACATCATACTATACATTTCTACGCAATTGCCAAAGTTAATCTGAAATATTAATAAACTACTTGTCAGTCACATAAAAGTCTAAGTACCTGTCCAGTCTCCTCTTCCAAATCTTCGTACAGTTTGATGCTGTAATAATGAATTTTCTTAAGGTTTATTCCAGGATGGAAGTAGGTAGTTAATCCAGCCTAAAAAATACATTATTTTTTCTGTAAATAACTTGAACAATTAAAAGGGAAAGGGAGCATTTAATTCAATATAAATCAATTTATAGCCACAGCCATTGCTCATAATTAAACTATTTTACAAAGCCCCTGAAACCATAAATTGAATTATATATTTTGAAGTGTTATTATCATCATCATCGTCATTATCACTGTTTTCCTGAATCTGATTGGTTCTGATAGCTTTGTGAGGGTAATGAAACTGAATAAAACTTTTGTTACATCTGTGAAGAAAGCTTTACTGAAGGTACTACCGGTATTTAAACCCAATGTCTCCAAAATAATTAGCAATAATTAATAATTAATTAATAATTAAACCATTGCAAATCATTGGCTGAAGCACTTAGTTTACGGTCATGCCAGTCACCGAAGATGGTACCCAAGAACCATGACTGAGCGCCACTGAGCTTACTGCGTGCCAGGTGGATCCAGCTGTGAGTTCTGATTTCTCCAGGAGCACAACGTCCTTCATACCGCTCTTGGCAAGATGATACGCCAAACTCACACCAACGCACCCTCCTCCGATGATCACTGTCTCTGCAGTGTCCTTCCATCTCTTTCCCAAAACCAAGGACTGGGTTTCTTTCTCACTAGAGGTAACGGCATTACTAGCATTAGGCAATATCAGGCACTACGAAGTAATACAAACATATGAGAAAAACGTCCCCATGTTCAGGATCGTCTGGTGTCTATCACATGAAAGCCTAAACTATTAACCTCTACCAATTCTTCTGGAAAGTCACTCCACTCCCCCACCAACCACCACAGTGCTCTGTTACCACGTTGTTTAAATGCAGTCTTCTGCAGACTTAACCAGTTACGACATAAGTGAGGGCAACGCTTAATGTGGACCTTTAATAACAAAGAGAAATATCTGACAAGCACTTATGTGTGACTTCAAAAGTGGCCATATGCAGACGACAAGCAATAAAATATCCCTACTGGTTGTAATATTCTTTCAGTTGCTATGGTGATTAGACCACTTTTTAAACTTTGCCCCAGAATGACTTTTTATACAGAACCCACATTGAGATATAACCAGGCCTCTGCTGGGATTTGAAGAGTACGGAGAAGGCTACAGGTAGAGGTAGAAGATGTTTGAGGACCAAACCAGAAGACATCTCTGGTTTGGGTTCCATGAAAGCAAAGCTTCCTCCCTGAGCAGAAGTGTTTGACACAAATTGAGTTATGTGTAAGAAAAAAGGTTCTAAAAAAGTCTTATCTCCTTAGCAACAAATGCATTTCTTTCACTGGTTGTTATAGTGATAAGACTACTTTTTAAGTCAGAGCTGTAAACCTTTGGATTCCACTCTTAACTCAACTAAAACACAAATAAAGAGGGATGTGAAATTCAATGTGACGGAGCAAAATGTGACATTCCCTCCATTCCGGACCTATTGGCCAAAAACACAAAAGGATTATTTAGGCCTAGTCCACCGACTCAGAGACTCGACTTTTCTCCTATGGGTAACGATGAAGCTGATAACTTGGTCTAAGCCTTACGAGCCCATAGGCGTGCTGAAGAATGACACCGGCATCTTATTTCACTTCCGCTATAGCCCAAAAATGGGATTTTGAAATGCTTATTTTTTTAATCCTTCATTGAAATACACATTTAATTATCTTGTTTTGGGGAATAAAATATATAAAATGATGAGTGTTATAGTTTAATAAAAAAGCTTAAAATTCTGTTTTGTAAGACCAGATGAAACCCACTATTTTTTAGCCCAAAAGTTCCCTCTCATGTATTTAATGGCAGGTACATAAATGACACAGTGTCAATAAATGACACAATGAAAATGCCCCGTTCCACTGAAAAAAAGGTTTAATTTACCTTTTTAAATAAATAATGATATTAAAAGAAAAGAAAAAAAAAGCCATTTATGTGTTGCACTGAAAAGCTATTTTATCAGACTAACCTTGGATCTGTGGGATGAACTTTGGAGAGTAAACATTAAATGGATCCTGGCATGCCAAAAAGTTTTAGGAATAAAAAAATATATCACTGCAGATTTATAGGAAAAAGTAGAAAAAAAACTACATAAAACAATATATAGACAATTAGGAAAAACTAGTGACCAGAACAGTATATTCCATGAAAATTTATATAGATAAAGAATTATTTTATTACTCAAATAAGAGCCAAAAGAAAACCTCTTATGAATCATATGATGGCTGCTTAGTGAAAGGGTTAATGTTTCATGCCCTGGTTCCTTCAGGTAAAAAATTATGCCATTTAACCCAATGGGTGCCAAAGCAAGTGCTCTTCAGACTGGCATTCTCTGATCACGTGTCACTCACCCGCCGGCGGTGGGTTCTCTGGTAAATGCCCTGCTTGGGGGCAGCAGGCAGGAGGAGGCAGCAGCTGGAGCCTTGTCCCAAGGGGGCAGAAGCAGGTCTTTGCCCCTCAGCCTGGGCAGAAGCCTAAGGCTGCTCCTCATCATCATGGCGTATGGCTAGCTAATGGGTAAACGGACCGGGGCACAGCGTGCACTAGGACCCCAGCCCCGACTCCAGCCAAAAATAAAAAGCAAAGCAAATAAGGGAGAGACAGTCAGGATCCGCCCTCCCGTCTCACAAATCAGGGCCGGGGGAGCTCACCTTCCCTTACAATCCTGCAAGAACTTCGAGGTTTTTTTTCCTTGTTATGTTGGTTAAAGATTTAATTTCACTTAACTGCACCATGCAGTGCCCTGTCTACCGGGGGAGGAGGTATCAGACAGAAGAACACAACCCTGTACCACCCGCAGCCCTATAGGAGTCTGCATCCTCATGTGCCCTACCTATATAAAGTCTCTCTGTGACCCATACGTTACAGTTTGTATAGTTTGTGATATACGTGGATGTGTTACGGATAGCAATACTTATTTCCCCCGTTGGTTCCATTATCAATAAACAGGGGTCTGTGTGTTTTACGGTGAAACGTTCTTTTGCGCACGAGTGGTTTATTGTGAGTACGGTATATCTGGCGTGATCCGGTCACCGTGCGGTAATCGGGGATGCACGGTGCCAATATCTGCACGGGTGGGATACAGGGTACAGAGGGGGCGTGCTCTAAAGCCACCAATCAGGAGCAGAAAAACAATGTTCTCCTGCCACACCCTTATAGTCAGATGTATATATAAGGCAGAGCGCTGCGCTGTCAGTTACCCTCCTGTCATACTTACTACCTCACTGCCATGGCGCCGGCTGCAGCGAAGAAAGTGAGTACCCGTCCGGTGGGCAGCATGTACTGTTCACCTAGAACCATTTGCATTTATATGCACACTACTTAATTCTTTTTAAATGGAAGAGAGGGATGTACTGATGTTTATTGGCAGGATGGTAGATAAGTGGAACAGCGTAGCAGCAGAGGAGGTAGATGCTAATACAGTAATGGGAATTTAAATAACGCATGGGGTATGTATAAAGATATCCTGAATCTAAGACAAGACCCATGACTGATTAGAATAGAATAGAATAGAATAGATGCAATGAATGGTTCTTATCTGCTGCCCCTTTATGGTGTGTTATGAGCCAATGGCTGTTCCCCTGACAGAGGCAAATTCTTGTACTCTACACATTCTATAAGTGCTTTATTCGTGTAGATCTCATATACCGGTTTGTAGAGCAGCTCCTAAGTGGTAGGTTAGGTGATGATGGAAGCTGGTCTTGCATGGACTTTCTTCCCAATACTTTGTACCAAACGAGCTGCTAGGCGGCATCACCTTATAACACATCTTAAACGGTTCATTTTACGCCCAGGCTGGCACCGGTGCCATACTAGTAATGTAAAATCACTCTGAACAAACTAAAACATGTAAACCGCTGGATGAGTGCCCAAAACTCATCACCAAAGTACTTTTACCTAACAAAAGGAACCGCAGCTCATAATACTGCCACACATTGGTAATGTACTCCGCTGCACTCACCTGGCAGTCTCTTTAATGTCCTACTTCTTATTGTTTCAGTAAATAGCAGAAATGTGCCTGTCCTGCTTAAATAGGTTTTGTAGGATCTGATGGGGTCATCACACTGGGCTCCTTAGTATGTAGTATGTTTAGACAGGGACCATCATATCTGCTGTTCAGGTACATCTATGTAATATTGAGTTTATGGCGCCTTCTAACCAAACTTGGGACTTTTCCTAAAATTCTCACAGATTTAGCCCCCTTAGCCCATCCCTAGCAATCTCATGGTTGTCCTAATATTCCCAGTAAGTTTAGTGCCACATTCTGCTCACATAGACCATGCCACTGTATGTTATATCTGTATATCTAACAGATATCTAACATATATATGCCCCATGCCATGGAGTTACTTTTATTGGCTATACATTGTATTTGTTTGGCACAAGCTCATGAATATATATTATGGTTATTGCTAGACTGGGATCAATAGCAGTGACATGGAAACCATTGCCGAATGTATATATATAATGCTGGTATCCTGTCCCCCAGGAGGTCATCAGATGATCCTTTTATTAAAGAATTCTGAGAAGTGCCACAAAGTTCCATAACATGTCCCTCCCACTACCAGAAATACAGCGTATTATTAATCATATGTATCATTAATGTACTGTATTAAAAATAACAAGTCTCACAGACAAAAAAGTGTACCACTACAAACACCGTGCAAGTGGGCTTCACCGCGTCGCAGTCAGGTTCCCTGCGTGTTTCATGCTTGTCAGGCTCTGATATCATGTGTTATCCCGCCAGTCTATTAGCACGCTCCCAAACTAGCGTGCAGATACCTGGAGGAGATAACAGCCAAGTGCCAAATATTCTTTAGTTTTGAGCAATGGGAGTGTTAGTAATTAACACAAAATCTGTTCTCCACGTACAGTTGGTCACTAGGCACCCCTTGGCGACTGGGTTTTTGGGGCAGGTGTAACTTGCCATATTGTATATTTGATACTTTGAATATTTGAGCTTACTTGCATGTCAATCTAAAATTGTAAGGGACTTCTGGAGCGCTTGGATGCTGGAGAAATTATCATTGGAGATGGAGGATTTGTATTTGCTTTGGAAAAAAGAGGTTATGTGAAAGCTGGACCTTGGACTCCAGAAGCTGCCGTGGAACATCCAGAAGCAGGTAATGGTTCAATTATAAAAATCTCATAAAATATGACAAATTATATTAATATTTCATATATTTGCACTATATAAGTACGTTGAGAGGAGATATTTAGATCGTGCTACTTGTCGTAGAAAAAGTAGATTAAGTAGATCTGCACAAGTCACAGGAGGTCCACTTCTGATGGCCCCATTGTGCACACATGAGGGTCCTAATTATATACCTTGTGTAGGGCCCAACAAAAGCCAAGTGTTTTGTAATTTGGGGTTATTACAGGGACTTAGGGTGTTCAGACCAATTCCACTGGCTTCCAAGTGCCCCCTTTGCCACTACTGTTGCATTGGGGTCTACGGGTGCTTCAGTTTTGTAAGCAATGGCACAACCTTGTTGAACAGTATTTTAAATGTCAATTATTATGATTTAGAACAAACAGGTTCATTTCAATTCACAGAGCATGGGTCTGTCAATGAGAACATCAGCAAACTCTTGAGGGAACACAGTATCGGTTGTAGAGGTTGTGGGCGCTTGGGCTTCTTAGAGGGCAGAGGGGGACATGCAGGACAAGAACGGTCCACATCCACACAACTCTAAAAAGAATGCTGATTATATAGCGCCATCATATTCCGCCATCATACTATATGTACAAAAGTACTGAGAGACCTGACCAGTACACCAACAATGACTTTTATGACGTTGCATTCTAAGTACATAGACATTAAGATATAGTTGGTACCCCTTTTCTGTGATATTTTGGAGTGTTTCTGTGGGAATTCTTGTCCATTCATTCAGCAGATGCTGAAGGGGACATAGAAATAAATTTTAGACAATGCTATGCTTGGAAAATTGTGGGAACAGTTTTGGGGAAGGCCCTTTTCTATTCCAGTATGACTTTGCCCCAGTGCACAAAGCAAGGTCCATAAAGACATGGGTGTATGAGTTTAGTGTGAAAGAACTTGACCGGCCGCACAGTGCCCTGACCTCAACCCCATCAAACACCTTTGGAATGAACTGGAATGGAAATTGCAAGCCAGACCTTCTCATCCAACATCAGTGCCTGACCTCTCAAAAACGCTCTACTGGGTGAATGGGCAAAATTTCCACGGAAACACCCCAAAATCATGTGGAAAACCTTCCCAGAAGAGTGGAAGCTGTTATAGCTGCAAAGGGGGACCAACTTCATATTACTGTCTATGTATTTAGAATGCAATGTCATAAACTCCCAGTTGGTGTAATGGTCTGTTGTCCCAATACTTGTGCCCATGTAGTGTGTGTGTGTATGTGTATGTATATAGATACAGTATATGATAATGGTTCATATGTGTTAAGCATGGCATGACCTGTGTTTTATGTAAGATTTTAGTATTTGTACAGCGCCACAGAATATGTTGGTGTTATATAAAAGAATAAACAAGATTATAAAAAATATTGTGGCTGCTCACAAGATGGTATGTAAAAAAAAAACCCCACACACATCATGTGATCCGTGTATTTTTGGCCCTGATATTATTTCACTGCGTGGCAGGGTGGGCTCAAGATGCTTCCATCTGTTCTTAGATATGACAAGTCAGCAAGTTCTCACTTGTTCCCTGCGTAACTACATCGGTGTCATTACAGAGAATACTACGTTCCGATTAAAGATGCGATCAGATAGTGCTTGCCAGCATCCACCACCCATATACAAACATTAACCCCGTCCGTGGCACATCACTCACCAGCACCATCTAGTTAAAAGCTCCAAAACGAATGTCTCGTCCTTACGCTTTTAAGAAACGTAGCTAATTGTTCTTGGGAATCAGGAACTCCTGTAGGAAAACTAATTTTAATTAGTAGTTTCATTTTTTATAGTCTGCTTAATACCATGGGTATCACACCTCCTTACCGTGTTCTATTAGACTATGTAAAAATTAATATTTTAATATATTATTGTTGATAGTAAGGTGTATGTTGTGTATGTATTGTGTATACATGTTGCATCTTGTTTAATTCACCCGCAGTACGGCAGCTTCACAGGGAGTTCCTTAGAGCCGGGGCCAATGTCATGCAAACCTTTACTTTCTACGCCAGTGAAGATAAACTGGAGAACAGAGGGAACTATGTTGCTGAGAAGATCAGTGTAAGTATCACTTGATATCTTGCAAACTACCACGGCACTCGGTTGATATCACTATGACGTATATCCCAACATTTACATGGCCATTCGTATTAATGGGACACTTTTATATAGCTTGCGATGTAACTTTTTAAAGAATTCTCATGCGCCACGGTGACCTTTTTATTGGATGTTTCTACGCGTAATGCATTATGGTGAATTTCTGAGCTCTTAGAAAGGAGGGACATCAATGGGAGTAAAAATGGCCAGACGGATTTGGGTCCAAAAGAAGGACTGTTAACAATAAACTTGGTGTTCCAGCCAGGTGTGGGCTAGCTCGGGAGACAGGAGGTGCGATTGGCCCTGGGCTGATATTTTAAACAGTGTTACGGGTCATGTTGGGCTGGCCTGCCCTGGGAGGTTTGGGCTCAGTGGGGTCATGTAATGCAGAGTTACATGGCACAGTAGCGGGAGCGGGACTAGGTAAAACAAGCTGAGTGCAGTGAAGAGCTGGCAAGAAGAGAGTATAGAAATTTTGAATGCATGTCTTACTTGCAATCCATATGCAAACACCAGTATATATATGTTAAACATGGCTTCCCTTTGTCTTTTTTATGCATTGTCTTCCTGTTAGTGTGTGGATAGTAAGCATATTGCATGCTGTCTTCCAAATGTGCATTTGGCTACTTTATTACTGGGCCACCTAGCTGGCATTACCCCTTGGGCTGAATGTTTCCAGACCGGAGCGTGTGAGTGAGGGAGAGTGTGTATAAACTAAAAAAGCCAATTAGATTGGGGGTTTGATATAGCATGATCGGGGGAGGGGGCAATTTACTGTACTTAACCCCAGGCCAAAAGGTGTTCTTCTCTATCACAAACAATATAGCATATTTGTTGTAAAAGGTAAGAACATTGCTGAAAAGGAAAGATAGCAGCTATTAGTTGGGGGTGTAATATTGGTATTGGTAATATTGTCTGGGGGCTCGTAAAGCTTCTTGGTATAAAGATTGGTCCTTTTATGCTGACTGTAATGGCATCTGCTGAATTAGTGCTGAATAAATGAATTCGGTAATAACTTATTACCCAGTTTTCACCCTGTGCACCCGAGGCACATGCAAAACCCCAAGCTATTTAAATCAAAAATAAGATACGTCCATCAACACTTAACTCTACACATCCCATACTGATTTGTGGTATTATTTTACTAATATTAATTATAATTCATAATACTTTTACTTTAATCCGAATATTATAAAAAATTGTCAATGAGCAGGTTTTACCGACACATGGGGTACAATGGACCTTACCGCATTTAACACATTGTCCCTGAAGCCTGACATGTTAATGTTCTTGTATCTAAAAAATGTTTTATGGTGTCTGTGTTTTTTATAACAATGCCCTTTTTCTGTTCTAGGGCCAGAAAGTCAATGAAGCTGCCTGTGACATTGCCAGGCAAGTGGCTAATGAGGGCGATGCCTTGGTTGCTGGAGGTGTGAGCCAAACGCCGTCATACCTCAGTTGTAAAAGTGAGTCGGAGGTGAAGGCCATTTTCAGGAAACAGCTGGACATCTTTATAAACAAAGACGTTGACTTTCTCATTGCTGAGGTAATATCTGTGTGTAGGGAATGACATTATCGAATGCATATTTATTACACAAACAATTTACAGCAAGCAAGACCAGGAACCTGCCTGACTTTTTAATCAGTTCTAGATACCTTTATATGATTGAAGGATAATTGTTGTGAAGGTTGGAGCATTCAGTGGTACTAGGAATAATGATCCAACTTGTGTAATAGAATGTCTCAGTCTTAATCATCCAGCCTGACTAATGAAAGTCTATGGAGGAACAGACTGCATTAGCACTGCCATAAAATGGTCTGTGTGTTGTTTAATCAGGGAAAGACCCCCAACATATCACATGAGAATCACAACCTCCAGGTCTGTAGCTTAAGGAAGTTTATTGGAATAAAATGCCTAATTTATTGTCATTTTTGTCAATGATCCGCTATATTACACCGTACTGGATTTTTACGCTTGAGAAAAACATTTTTTCAATGGGACTTCCCTTTTAAACAAGGATAGTGAAGAAAACCAATGAAGGAAATATTTCCTTATGCGGAATAATTACAGTTCCCACTTTTTTTGGTACTTTACATTAAAGATCACATATAGATGGGGGGCCGCACCAAAAATGATTACATTGCAAAAGCTGACATTTAACACTGAACAATGCGGGGAAAGAAACGTTGAGTGTAACATTGAAGTCATGTCTGCCTTTCAGTACTTTGAACATGTTGAGGAGGCCATCTGGGCTGTTGAGGTTCTGAAAGAGTCTGGAAAACCAGTTGCCGCTTCACTGTGTATTGGGCCAGAAGGAGATCTGAATGGGGTTTCACCAGGAGAATGTGCTGTCAGGTTGGCAAAAGCTGGTAAGTTTTGTAATTTTCTGAGTTTGAATATGTAAATAGTGCCCCCCCAATATATTTGTGTTTGTGTGTGAAAACCAAGTAGTAAGCAGGACATGTCAAGAAAACCCTCTGTGCCCAGAGAGCAGTTCTCAGGAGTGTTCAGAGTGTTCCATGTAGCCCTGATTGACCCCATCTACCTCTAGAAGCTTCCTTAATGGAGCTCTCTATGGTACATGCACAAGACATGCAGGACAGAATTTACTTTAAACCAGGAGCAGCCAGTGAGAAGGAAGCCCCGATATCCCGGTGTAAGAAGCTGCAACTTTGCCAAGCAGACGGTTAAAATCCTTACAGTGGAGTATTTTTGAAAATGTCACAAATATTTTTATATCTTTTTAACAGGCTTTCAAAGCATGCTTTAATATAAAGAGCTTTATCAGGAGGAAGGTGTTATCCTAGAGAAGAAGATTCCAGTACTCTATATTACAGTCCACTTAGGTATTCCGTACGCCCCATCCAACTTTTAAAAATATGGGTTCTCATATAGAATATCATGCAGTGAGCTCCTGAAACGTGAGCTTTTGAGTTTCGTAGAGCCCTCACAGCGGGACTAAGATGAAGGCATATCCTTACGTGACCTGTTCTTCACCTAGGTGCTGATGTTGTCGGAGTAAACTGCCACTTTGACCCAATGATCAGCATCGAGACCGTGAAACTCATGAAAGAAGGTTTGGAAGCCGCGAATGTGAAAGCTTATTTGATGACACAGCCGCTTGCTTATCACACGCCTGACTGTGGCAAACAAGGTTTTATTGACCTGCCAGAGTTTCCTTTTGGTGAGTTTAAAATCACATTATTAGTTTAAATGAAGAAAAGTGATTTCTAAGAGATTTATATGTTTTTTTGTTTTTTTTTATTTGGTGTTTTTTATTTTAAAGAGGAAGTCCCAGTGGGGAAAAAAAATTCTTCAACATAAAATACAATACTGTGTTACAGTAACGTAGGTTAAAATAAAACAAAAACCTGGGCTGCGTGATATCTTTCCGCGGCAATGTTGGTGAAGTCCCTTTATTTTTATTATTATTATTATCTTTTATTTATATAGCGCCAACAGTTTATGCAGCGCTTAATACAATACATAAATTCAAGGGATATGATAAGACAAGAATTGACAGACTAAGACAAACCGATACATTTGGTGTATGGACTTTCATTAGTCAGAATATCCGACTGAGTGATTAACAGTGAGCCATTGCACTGTTTAGTGTTTACTGCAGGCAATATAATAAGGAGTCAGGGTGTTTTTCTAATAGATTAGGCCGGGAGAACAGAGATAGAACACATACAAGTGGCTAATATGCAGCTCCATAACATGGTGAGAAAATAACCTTTTCAGTTCTCGGGCAACTTTATTGATCCTACTGATTACAAAAAGTAAATTTAGAGTTTATTCCAAAACCTTGTGCAATAGGCAAATAGTCAAGAACTCGGTCCTTAAATAACCCAACGGCAAACAGGCTATGTATGTACACTACATTGAGATCGATAGGGCTGCCATCTATAGCTGTCTCTGTGGGTTATATATGAACAGTAGTTTATGAAAGTGGAGGAAGAGCAAATATTGTTATGTATAATGTTTTCTTAAATATTTTTCAGCCTTGGAACCAAGAGTCGTTACCAGATGGGACATCCATAGATATGCCAGAGATGCCTACAACCTTGGTGTGCAATACATTGGAGGTTGCTGTGGGTTTGAGCCCTACCACATCAGGGCAATAGCAGAGGAGCTGGCACCAGAAAGAGGCTTCTTGCCCGAGGGATCTGAGAAGCATGGGAGCTGGGGTAGCGGCTTGGAGATGCACACAAAACCATGGGTTCGAGCCAGGTACATCCAAAAATATATTGAATCAACTAAATCTTCTTGTAGTGGGAGAACAAGCGAAATTTGCTAGTTCTCAACAGCTGGGGAACCAGATGTTTGTCATTATTCTTCCAGGCTTTAGTGCATCTTTAATTAAAAATTTCTGCTGAACATTTATTAGAGATGAATAAAGCGAGCCTTGTGATACATTTCCCTCTCCATTCGTTCTGCAGAGCTAGACGAGAGTACTGGAAGGAGCTCCATCCTGCCTCCGGAAGGCCATATTGTTCTTCCATGTCCAAGCCAGATGCCTGGGGAGTGACCAAAGGAGATGCAGCCTTAATGCAGCAAAAAGATGCAACAACTGAAGCACAGCTCAATGTTCTGTTTGCAAAAAAGAGCTTAAAATCCTTCTAGGATTTATATTAATTGCTTTTGTGCATTCATCATCATTTCTTACCTTGATTGTGCAATTAATACATGCTAGTGATTTTTTTTCTTCATTTAACAAACTGTAATTCCATCTCAAAATCGACATTTATGGACAATACATGTGCCCTCAAAAAATAAAATATTTTTTTTTTTAAAAGAAACCTTTTGTTGATTTTATAAAAGTTTGTTCATATTTTGGGTGCATGATGGTGGGACCTGGGTCAATGGGGGGCACCCAGGAGGCACCCCCTCAAACAGCAGAGGCTCCTTGGACGAAGGCATCTCAGTCTGTGCAGAATTATTTGTACACTCTAATGCAGGAAAGCCAACTTCATTGATTTCCAGGCAATGAAGAAAGGTGAAAAGGGAAGAATACTCGCTATACAAGGTAAGTCCTGGAGGAGCAAGGCTGGGAGCAGTAGAGGTCCAATACTGAACATGCCCAGCAAAGTCTACAAAAAGCAAGGTCAAGAAAGAGACTGAAGGTCAAAGCCATGTATGATAAGGACAGGTGCGGGTTCGAAGCAGTAGCAAGGTAGTAGGGAGGCAGGAACAGGGGCACGGGACCGGAGTAAGACAGATGAACACCTGAGTGCTTTTAAAAGAAATGCCAGAACAACAAATACCCTAGCTTAAGCAAGAGCCTGCCCTGGGGGTAACTGGTGTGACCTCAACGACGAAGGGCTCCTGTGCTGCCAGTCACTGCTGGATGTGCTGCAACAAGGGACCTCTTACCAGCCTTAACCAGGTCACAGGCGAGGGGCTGCCACCTGTCTATAAAGACCCGCAGGTTGGCACTGGGTGCCTTGCTGCCATTCAGAACCACCACCAAGAAGTTTTCATTCAGTCCCATGCCTGTTATAAGAAATATGTATATATGGAGTGCAATAAACTCCGACTATAACATAACTAAACCAGTGCCCGTCTTGAGTCATCCATTGCCTATGATGAACAATTACCATATTTGCTGATTATAAGACGACCCCCCAAATCTTAATATTAATTTAGGAAAAAAAGAAAAAGCCTGAATATAAGACGACCCTATAGGAAAAAAGTTTTACCAGTAAATGTTAATTCATTTAAACTATTTTTTTAATAAAAGCTATGATTGAGAAAAATATTTTGGTTTTATTTCCTTCTATTTTCCAACCTGCCCCCCCAGTTATGCACATCTGCCCCAGAAATGTCTTATACCCCCTATATGCCACTGTGCCCCATGATATGCCTTTTAACCCTCTAAATGCCACTGTGCCCCATGATATGCCTTTTAACCCTATTTGCCACTGTGCCCCATGATATGCCTTTTAACCCTATATGCCATTCTGGCACTTAGAGGGTTAAAAGGCATTTTATGGGGAAGAGTGGCATGTAGGGAGGTTTAAGGCATTTCAGGAGGCAGAGTGGCATTAAGGGGGTTAAAAGGCATATCACAGAGCACCCTGCCTCCAGAAATGCCTTATGCCCCCCATTTAACACCCCCCCCGCCCCACTTACCGGTACTTCTGAGTCTCCTGTCATGTAGCTGGGGCAGCGTGTAGACTCACGCTGCAGCCGGAAGCCGGACTGTCTGCGTCAGTCAGAGATCAGAGTTCCCCGCGCTGGTCCCCGGTCTTTGACCAGAGCCGGCCTTAGGCGTTGTGGCGCCCTGTGCGGACTACTCCTCTGGCGCCCCCCCTCACAACCTGCCCTCTCTGCCCCTTCAAACTACCCCCCCTCTGCTCCTTCAAACTACACCCCCCCGCCCCTTCAAACTACACCCCCACTCTTCCCCTTCAAACTACCCCCCCCTCTGCCCCTTCAAACTACCCCCCCTGCCTCTTCAAACTACAACCCCTCTGCCCCTTCAAACTACCCTCCTCTGCCCCTTCAAACTACCCCCTCGCCCCTTCAAACTACCCCCCCTCTGCCCCTTCAAACTACACCCCCTCTGCCCCTTCAAACTACACCCCCCCTCACTTACCTTGTTGCCGGAGTCCTGCGGTGAGAGTGGGAGGCATCCGTCTTCTCGCTCTGCCGCGGTGCCGGCATTTCATGTTGAGCGTCAGAATAGTGAGATGCCGGCACCGCGATGGAGTCACGGAGAGTAAGGGGCGCGGATCGGTTGCTGAGAACTTCACGAGCAACCGCTCGGCGCCCCTGCCCGGGACTTAGATTAAAGCATCGGGTTTTTTTTTTGTTTTTTTTTTTCTTTATTTAACATGAATGATGTTAAATAAAGTAAAAAAAAAAACAAAACAAAAAAAAACGATGCTTTAATTTAAGTCCCGGGCAGGCGCCCCTGCTACCATGGCGCCCTGTGCGGCCGCACAGGTCGCACACCCCTAAGGCCGGCCCTGTCTTTGACAGCCGGAGAATGTCTGCGCGATGCACGCAGACAACCCCCGCTGCTAGCCACACCTCCTTCCGGCTGCAGCGTGTAGAGTCTACACGCTGCCCCAGCTACATGACAGCTGCACACCGGGGACTCTGAAGTACCGGTAAGTGGGGTGGGGGGGGTTGAGACAGGAGGATCCAGATCCTCTGCAGCTGCGGGGGATCTGGATCTTAGTCGTCTCATAGTCAGACATTGAGGTCTGATCAGGGCCGGCCCTACAATGGAGCCGACTGGGGCAATTGCCCCAGGCGGCACTTTAGAAGGGGCAGCACTTTGCCGCCCCAAGCGGTTTTTTTTGGTTGTTTGTTTTGAAGCGGAGGAGAGAGAGAGAGGGGCGCCGAGTAGTTTTCGCTTACCCGCTTGGCGCCCCTCTCTCTCTCTCCTCCGCGGCGAGTCTCCCTGTTCAGTCTCGGTGCCGGCTTGTAATGATGAGCGCCGGAAGTGGTGTCAATTTCCGGCGCTCAGCATTACAAACCGGGACCGTGGCAGAGCAGGGAGACTCGCCGGCAGGACTCTTTAAAGGTAAGTACCGGGGGGGGGGGGATAATGGCGTCAGTGAAGTTTAAAATATTGTCCCCCCCCTCGCCCCAGGCGGCGTTAAGTCTTCGGCCGGCCCTGGCCACAACTCACAGCAGGATGTGTTATTTGTATCAGGGCTGGCACCTTCTGGTAAGTAAAGCCAAGTACTTCTCATGGGCCATGGCCCTTGCTGGCCCCAAGTAATTAAGCTATACATTAGCACGCACACTAACACATACATACACTAAAATGTATTCTGTCACACCTCACCCTATCACACCCTTACATTATTACCGTATATTCCGGCGTATAAGACGACTTTTTAACCCCAAAAAATCTTCTTAAAAGTGGGGGGTCGTCTTATACGCCGGGTACTTACCAAGCTGGAGGTTCCCACGAAGCCACCAATCTCTCTAATCACTACGCGCCGGCTATTGAGGCCGAGCGCAGGGATGCCGTCATGTCCCGGCGCCTAGTGATTAGAGAGCAGGGAAGCCGAGGTCTGAAGTGCCAGACCTCGGGCTCCCACAACTGGATGGAAGAAAGAAGACAGAAGATAAGGTAAGAGATAGGGAGAAAGGGGGGAGAAATATATATATATATATATATATATATATATGTATGTATATATATATATATATGTATGTATGTATATATATATATATATATATATATATATATATATATACATACATACATATATATATATATATATATATATATATACACACACACACACACACACACACACAGGTGTGTATATATATATATATATACTGGTGTGTGTGTGTATATATATATATATATATATATACATATATATACATATATATACACACTGGTGTGTGTATATATATATATATACATACGTGTGTGTGTGTATATATATATATATATATATATATACACATATACATATACATGTGTGTGTAAAGGCAGGGGTGTGTGGTGAGGGCAGTGTATAAATGTGTATGTATGGACAGGCATATGTGTAGATATATATATAGATATATATATTATATATGTGTGTGTGTGTGTGTGTGTGTGTGTGTGTGTGTGTGTGTGTGTGTGTGTGTGTGTAAGGGCAGTGCATGTATGTATATGTCAGCAAATCAACCAGCAAATCACCGGTAAGGTACATCGATTGCCGTGATTGGCTGGTTGTTGTACGCTGGGTAGAGGGGTAGTCTTATACGGCGAGTATAGTCCAAACTCTATATTTGGACTGTAAAAGTTGGGGGTCGTCTTATACGCCCAGTCGTCTTATACGCCGGAATATACGGTATTCATTATAGTTGGTTGCATACTTGCGCTATTACGCATGAGCAAGCTTACCCAAGATAGAGCAGCCCTGTTTGAAAAATTAGGACCAGCCTGAGGAGGGCAATTGCCCACCAGCCCAGCCCATCCTGAATGACTATATAGGATAAACAAAACATTGTCATCTAACAACAAAGCGTCACAGACACACAAATAGTGTATGCCTTTATAGAGTGATATAGGAGGAAAGATCATGGTCAGTATTTGAGCAGTTCCTGAAGAGAAGACATATTATTGCTCTCATTTCACTCATGTTTGCTACACTGAATTTTACTTTTCACACCAGAGGAGCTGTGTTTCATTCCAGTTTGCTACAATGTCCTGCTAATTTTATCATTCTTGCATCAAAACCTCCAAGATAACAACATTTAAAAAAAGCCTTGAAACAATATACAGTTTTAGCTCGCTTTAATGAATTACCAAGAATCATTTGAGAAAATAAAGCTTGGCTTATGTTATACCTAATCTTAATATACACAGTGTGTAGAAAACAAGTATTGCTTTTATAGTGGGTAGATATTAGATTTGGGCGCCGGCCAACTCTGTGTGTTTGTCTTCTTGTTCATCTTCGATTGTTGATTGCCTCCTTAACTCTTTTAAAATCCTGTGATTGTTTATCTAATTAAGTTGATCTGCACTTTCATATGTTATTCAGTTGATCTTTAACCGCTTTACTGGTTTTGCATGTGTCATTCAGTTGATTTATAAGGTATATGGGGGTAAACAGTAGATAGGGAGACCACATGTCCCGGATTGCCCAGGACAGTCCCGCAATGGGAATTTAAATCCCGATTCCCGGGCAGCCTCAATCTGGGACAATGCATTGGAATTGAAACGCCATCCTTTTTTTTTCTGACGTGGAGGAGCGAGAGGGGCGCCAAGCGAGAAAGGCGGTAGAAGGGTAGATAGTGGGGTGACTGAGAGAATAAATTATTGTGTAAATTAATTATGTTTGTTTGTCCTATTCAGTTGATCAATACCTGCAATGCTGTTTCCAAGTGTTTATTTGATCTGCTGAGTTTACATGTGATTTCCAGTTTATTGTGTGTTCTGTTTATCTATACCTGCTATGCTATGTTTCCATACATTATTATTGTATACCTGCAAATACAAGATTTGTATGCCTGATTCTGATTCAGTGTGGCAAATATTTTGTTGGGTGCAGGAAAAAGGGAGTGATTGCATGCTAGGGAGCATGGAGCAGGGCCCAATTTTTTCAATATAAAATGAATTGGCAACAGTCTAATTAGAAGGAAAAGGGTAACTCCTTATAGTTTTAAATATTACATTAAAATGTCACATAAAAGGAAATTTAAAAAATAATGAACGGCTCAGCATTGGGATTTCGAAACATTTATCAACAAAATTAATGGATTCGTATTTTCGTGATTTACATTTACAATTTTTGTTTTTTAAATAAAGCTGTAGTGTTAAGTAGTATGAGAGTGGAAGAGTTAAATGTGCTCAATGGAACCTCTTCTGCCAGCTATCATTGTGACATCATAATAGAAGTCTCATATGTTCACACTGGTTCTCCACATACACACAGAGTGCAAGCAGTTTTGAAGGACCATCTCAAGACAGCTGGCTACCTGGCAAAGTGATCTGCGGAGTGTCGGCTCCCCGGCAAAGAGATCCGCAGAGCGTCAGGATTCCAGCAACAGATTTGAAGTCTGTGAACTGCGTGTCAACACATATACATATTTCTGGCTGCTATGACATTTTAAAATCCAGGCCTTTCAACCCCAATGATCCCAATTAATAGCTTTGTTTTTTTCTTGTTTTTTTTTCTTTACATTTTAGTTCTAGTCAGAGTTAGCCTCTTAGTGCCCAGAGGGAAGGGCAGTTCTTCAAGCCATGGTTCCCCGGAGATTTCCTTCAATAAATGAAGGTTTTTTCTTTCCTGTGTGCTGAAGAATGACTCTTCGTGAGTCCAGAGGCAGCTCATCTTTAAACCATCCATACAATGTTTATTATTAAATAAAAAAGCTTTGTTTGTTCTCATAATTGTTGCTGTCTATGAGCAATTCTTTCAAAATACTATCACCTTTAGTTAAAATTGTATTGTTCCAAAAAGTCTGCAATGCCTTGCTAATGAACCTTATTTTAGGACTAGCAATTTGATTTTATGTGATTTATCAGTCCCCTCACGCATGATTTCCTGGGGGGGATCTGTCCCCCCCCGGTATCTACGCCCATGCTCACACAAACCAATGCTGCTCATCATGTGAAAATATATCACTTATTCTGACTATTACGTGAATTGCTTTTGCTTGAGGACAAGACAAAGGGAAGCTTGTAATAATGGCTGACATACTATAAAGTTATAAACTGTTTTATTGTATATGACTATATCACAATAAAGTACTTTGCTATATTAACAGTGACCCTGTAATGTGTTAATTGGGAATAGAAAATGAAGCATACCACTGCTCATGTAGCTGGAGCAGGAGAAGAGAACCATTACAGAGAACCTGTTCCCTGGCTGCCAGCTCCTCAAGAGCCCCAA